>NC_091942.1:20035156-20215156 GCF_041260155.1 Ptychodera flava | reverse complement strand
ACTCACTCAAACACTCACTCACTCACTCACTCACACTCACACAAAGTTAAAAGTGGGCAACCTTAAGCTTATATTTAAAGGTCGCCAAACTAGGAGCCGATCTAACTTGAGTAGGCAGACTATTCCATATGCAAGCACCATAATATGAAAATGCTCGCTTGCCATATTCAGTTTTCACTTTATGAATGTAAATATTGCCATTACTAGCATGTCTCGTATTGTGACTATGTATGGAATTTGAAAGATTGAACATTTCTGTCAAATAACTTGGCGCACTATTATTAATGACTTTATAGGTTAGAGCCGCTAGTTGGCGCTTCCATCTAATAGATGGACTAATCCAACCTAGGCGTTCATACACTGATTCTGTTCTAGTATCCCGTGGAACCTCCAGTATTAGTCGACCGGCTCTTTTGTGGAGGAGTTCAAGTATGTTCAAATACTTCTGATGTGTATTACTCCAAATACTTGCTGCATAGTCAAAATGTGGGAGAACAAGACTGTTAAACAAAACTTTACGTTGATGTACAGGCAAGAAATGTCTGATTCTAGATAGAAAACCCAGCTTTGACGTAATTTTTGCTGCAATTTTTGTAACATGCATGGAAAATCCAGTTTAGAGTCCAGCCAAATCCCTAAATATTTGAAATCCGTAACCTGTTCAAGAAAATCTCCTGCAACTTGAATGTTAAGTGGTGATGATGAATTTAACTTTCTAACCGTACCGAAAACCATTGATTTGGTTTTCTTGGTATTCAAAGTTAACTTATTATTATCGAGCCAGGTCTTTACTTGCATTATTTCATTGGAAAGAACTTGCTGAATTTCAGAGATTGACTTGCTTGAATAAAATATAGCCGTGTCGTCAGCATACATAATTATTTGACACTGGCTGACACAAGAAGAAAGGTCATTAATAAATATAGTAAAAAGTAGGGGACCTAGGATGGATCCCTGCGGGACCCCATAAGAAATATCCATGCTATCGGAAACAGTTGAATTAAGTTGAACAACTTGTGAGCGGTTTGATAGGTACGCATGAAACCATTCAAGAGCGGAATCCTGGATGCCATACTTGTGCAGTTTGAGGAGGAGCAGTCCATGATCAACCGTATCAAATGCTTTCTTTAAGTCCAGAAAGATTACTCCTGTTAAATTTCCCTTGTCCATGTTACAAAGGAGCTTGTCAGTAACGTGAGTGAGGGTAGTAGCTGTTGAATAGCCTGGTCTAAAACCTGATTGACATTTGTTCAGGATATTATTCATATTAAGATAACTATACAATTGATCATGAACTGCTCTCTCCAAAACTTTCGAAACAACTGGCAGAACTGATATAGGACGATAATTACCCACCTCAGCTCTATCGCCCTCTTTAAACAATGGTACAACCCTAGCTTTTTTCCATTCTGTTGGCACCCTACCCGTCACTAAAGAAAGATTAAAAATGTAAGCCAAAGATGATGAAATAAGGGGAGCAGCAAACTTAAGTAACCTGGCACTGATAGTATCAATACCAGTGGCCTTAGCAATATGTAACTTTGATAGTTGGTTTTCAACGAAATCAGAACTTATCGGTTGAAATTCAAAGCGACTATTACAATAATTGTACATTCTGCCATACTGGTCACCGTAAAAGTTTATGTTTATTTATTTTGAACGCAAGTTGCGGCGGAATGAAAAGGTATTTTTTTAATACTATAATAATGTTCAATTTTAACCGTCATAGCCCAATTGAAATCATGCTTTCTAAAGTAAACTTTATAATATGATACAACGTCTTAACCGTCATCCTACCACATACTAAAAAACTGTTTGTGATCGAACAAAACTTGATGTCAAATGCCAAAACAAGGCTGGCATTGGTCGCACTTCTATCCTCGAAATATAAATTAAACTGCTGTTAATATTGAAATTCAATTTGACAGAGATCCTATTTATAATAGTTTAAGACGTGCAATGAATCGACACGCTGACTGAGACACTGTGTACAAAACGAAGGGAGAAATACATCTGATTAAATTGAGTTTGTGGCATTGTGACATTGAGGCGCGATTTTGTTCAAACTGGTACAAAATGTGGCAAGTGATCAAAGTAAAACAGGATTAAAAATCAAACTTGAAGAGACATTGGGCTATAATTCTGTACCGAACAACGCATGATGGGGATTAAAGTGCGTTATCTTTTAAAGGAATTATCGAGTCACTATAACTTTACAACTCGGTCAGTTAAGGTAGTGAACTTTGCAACTGCACGTTGTTCTTTAATTCCGAGTTACCTTTTCAACAAATCAGAGTTACAATAAAAATGCATTCGTATTTTTAGGGGTAATATCGAATGGAGGAACAAGGCCAAACATTATACCGGAAAAGTCAGAGGTGACCTTTTGTCTCAGGACTCCAACAGCCGTTGAATTGTGCGAGCTGAAGGAAAGAGCTTTTGCTTGTGCCGAGGGAGCTGCCAAAGCAACTGGATGCGAAGCAAGTAAAGGTTGTTGTCCTCTGACATTGT
Source organism: Ptychodera flava (assembly GCF_041260155.1). Lineage (NCBI taxonomy): Eukaryota > Metazoa > Hemichordata > Enteropneusta > Ptychoderidae > Ptychodera > Ptychodera flava. Next base: position 20,212,645 of record NC_091942.1, on the reverse strand, counting down.
GTTGGCGGAGGTGGTGCGTGCAGAGTTGCAAAAACCACCCCTTTTGCCTTTTACAAGCCGGGGGAAATGCTCATCGTAACCGAACTCTCTTAAATAAAAAAGGAAATATTATTTACCAATTCTGATAATTTACATGGCGAATTAGGCCAAAGAAAATATCCTTTTCTTGACATCTAACAAACACACAGATTGTTTTTAAACTTGCAAAGTCTTATGAAGCTTTTTGTGTTTATTGGTGCCAATGACACTCATAATGATATACAGTAAAGCAAATCATTTCAGGTAGCATCCTTTTTAGCTAATTTAACTTAGTGTTTAAATTCGCCAATTTAGGATACCGCTAATTTTAATTTTTATCCATATCTTCTATGGTTAAGAATTCTTTTCAGATAAGCTAAAACCCGTTGATTACGATGAAAATGCCAAGTGTATTTCACTGTCAAGGACATTGAAGATCATGTGCTAAATACGTATTTGTTTCATCCATAATGAACATAGAAAATTTATATGATAGATAGGTGCGTAAGTCACTTCCCCCTACATTTGGAATTTCTCAATTTCGCTAGCTTTCTTAAGGGTTTTTCTTTCGATGTAAGAACTAAGGGGGTCTGTCTTAAAAGAAAATCCAACTCGCCAAGATGTTGTAGTGGATTCCTCCGTTCAAAGAGAGGGCAATGATATTCACATACCTCTATTGAAGAGAGATTGCCAGAGCACAGTCATCTGTGAACTTTATGCTTATCACCTGCACACCGAACTCACCTCCACGGGGAAGCTCTATTCGTATACTTGCAAATGTAACGACTCGGAGATGAATTTATCTTTTGTTTTTTATCATTTCGTTGCAGATGGAACACAGCTACTCCCATATTTATGCGAATGTTGTCAGCAACAACACGTTGGTCAAACTTTACACCGAAAATGCTGAAAACTTGGGTGTAAAGTTCCTGCCTGAAAACCAAGCTGATAACATGATCATGGGGTCGACAGATATGGGCAATGTCTCATACGTAGTGCCGAGTATTCATCCGTTTTACGGCTTGCAAACCGATTCTGTCTATCATTCGCACGGCTTCACAGCAGCATCTGGTATAGAACAAAGTCTTCTTTTCTGATGATCTGATTAAAGCCACACTATTTTTCTCCACTCGGAATATGTAAAACCACTCTTACCAAATGTCATCCCACATGGCAAGAATGTTAGTTTAAACGCCAAAACGCAGAAGGGCGTTTACTGAATTTTCGGTATATTTTCCAGTCATTTTAATCATAAATCCGAAGACCGTGACACATATATTAAACCGCGGTCGCTCCACAAAAAGTGGCCGTGAACAAACAAGTAACAAAACGTACTCTTCGGAATTACGTGAATTGCAATACGGACTTGCATAATCTCCATGTTCTACAGCACAGTGGTAAGAAAATATCGGTACATGTAGTTTAATGAGTTACCCAATCGGCTTCTGTTTTAAATGTGACATCTGATGAACTTTGATCAGCGTGTTTTCAGATCATGGTCTATTACGCCGCGCCGCCGGATACACAATGTCGCAGATTTTTGCAATTTTAATTATTTCAACGTATCATTATTTTGATGTCGTTCGATTTTTATTTATCCAGGAGCACCTGAGGCCCAACAACCAACCCTGGTCCAAGCCAAGGCCATGGCTATGACAGTTCTAGATGTCTTCTTCCAAGGTGAAGACATTTTGAAACAGATCAGAGAAGATTTTAGTGAAGACATGAAAAAGAACGAAAGCTAATTAGCGTTCGGTGACTCAGGGTGTTTTGTATGATTGTCTAGACCATAAAATGAATTCGCCAGTTCCTAACAGGTTCAAATTTGAACTTATGATGTACAACCCTACGTGTATGAACTTATATGATTTAAAATTGTGATTTTGTTCCTATTGAATAAGGGCACATGCAATACGCCAACGACGACTGTCGCCTTTAGTTGGAAATCTCCCATAGTTTTAATCATTGCTATCAAGTACAAGTAACATACGTTCCTTGCGAAATTTGCTTCCAATAATAAAGTTCGATGTTGTCTGCCAAATAGCCGATACACAAGTGAACGGAACAATTGCGAACATACATTTTCTCACCCTTCCCTCTTGTTGGTTACAATGTGCAGTTGCTTTATCTGTCTGGCTCAACAATATACGCTCTTAACGGTTGGCAAGTTAGAGCAGTTTGGTGTGACACACAAGGTTTCTTGTGTCGCTGACACGTCAATGGCGCATGTGCGGTATTGAGAATCAGCTTCGAAACAAACCACTGCTTATTGAAGAGTCTAAACGACAGCTATACAAGTCAGCTTATGAGTATTGATAAATCTGCCATGCCTTTCTGATTAGCAGACGCCTCGGTAAAAATTATTTCTGATCGATGGACCAACTAAAGGGAAATCAACGCATGCGACCACGTTTCTTGTTTGTTTGTTTTTAAATTTACAACGTACAGAAGAAAGGATACATACACCAATACTAACTTCTACCGATTACATTAAAGTGATTTCTGGTTCTCATAGGAAAGAATACGTCCAATTTTCTAACTTGTTTGTAATTTTTGAACAAGTTAAATATATAAGTATGTTGCCAGTACTATGGAACACTTTTTCTGGCAAGCGCATGAGATTTTACAGAATAATCTCTTTGTCCTGTCTATTGAGACACAATCATCATATTCTGTGTGAGGAAAATTATAAATCTAAGGGATTCTTCCTTATCATTCGGAAACGTTCCTCTGGTAATATTCCTAGAACGCAGTTTCGTTGTCTCCTTGGCAACTTTCGCCATCATTACAATTTACAAATTTACATATCAAAATGTCGTGATTAAAGAGTCGGTTACGAAAATAGGTTTACCGCGCGTCGTGTGGATTTGCATAAAATCAAGCATTAGTGAACAAGTATTAGTGCTTGCGACGCATCGGTTTGAAAGCTACTGTCAGAACTGGGTGGGACGAGGACACTTGCACTTTCAAGAGAGCGTCATTACATTCCAAGTAGGGGCTACGTGATATTGCTTCTAACTGCAATGCAGCAGAGAACATGGATGGTTGGTCGTGGTGTTGATGTTGTTTCAAGGCATCGTTTGAGCGGGACATTCAGTTATTATGGCCAGGGTGGGCCGGCAAAATCCAGGGGTCATGTGAAATTGGAAGCTGTAAAGGGATGGGGAAGAGGGATGGTTCATGCTTTTCAACAATGTACAAGTGGGGGTCACTTTATTCTCAAAAGTTCAACCTGTCAACAAGATATGAACAGAAAGAGCTCCCGTATTTTAGTATATACTTCGATTGCAGTTGCCTGTAAATTGAACCTTTTGCCACAAGTTTTCAGCTTCATTGAAATTGTAATGATGAACATCATGAACAATATCCATCATAGATTAATTCCAAAAATCATTAAGTGTACAATGTGTAACAGGCTGAAATGAATATACTCAATGTCTTTGACTGCTGTCACTGTATCACCACTTTTCATAGCAATTGTAATTGCCTTAGGTCAAGTTCAACACGCTTTATATGCCAACAATGAAAGTTCATTAAATGTCCAAATTATAAATGAGCTGATACGAAAATGCAAAATGTCTTTAACTACTATAACATAACTTTATCATCAATAGACATGTACATATTCCTTTCATCAACTTTGATCATGTCCTTCGAGTTATAATTTACTTTGAAAGTTCATAAAATATACAAATTACCAATCAGCTATCATAGCAATTTTCATCATAGGGAACAGTTGTCACATCCGTCCCCAGAGGTAGGGTGGGGTGAGGGTATAGGTGTCTTGGTCTCAGCACAGGTTTCTTTTTGCTATGTTTAACTTTTATACGTTTGAGTATAATATGTAATGCCAATAATAATATATACTACCAACCTCAAAAGTGTCTTGGTCTAATTAAGTGGTTTCTGAAGATTTCTTGTTGAAGTTGTCCACTTCACTGTATTACAGACCCTAGTTTCTCTACCGGCTATGACAGGATGTAGTGTCATTTATTGTCCTGTGATAATCTTACGCTGTTTTATCATGAGTGTGATTGCCGAATGCCCTAAAGCAAGCAAGTTACTAATCTGTGGACGCTGTCACCAGATTATGATCGGATAAACTTTGACAAAGTCAAAAACTAACGAACCAGCAAGGGCATTGCAGTAGACCAATTTCTTTAATGTGCTTTGCTTATGTGGACTCATTTGAAGTCTTTGGAGAAAATGAAGTTTGCATTGTTTTGCTTTCAAGATAATTCTCACAGAGTTTATAAAATTGAACAGAGAAAATTGTGAATTTTAAATGTACGTTTATGTAGGGAGATTCATATAACACTTATCCAAATTTTGAAGAGTGACATCTAATTTGGAGAGATATGTTTAGAATAATGCATGCATCAGTGATTTTAAATTTAAGAACTTCGGCAACTGTATTGGTTGCGATAACTTTCGCTGCGTTGATCGAAAGGTCACCTCAAGCCTCATAATAAACTAAGTAAGGTATGGATTGACATGCAAAAACTCGTGACAACGCAAACTCGGTATTTATGGTAAAAACGAAAGACCTTGGAAACAAAACCCTAGCATTCACGTACCGAGAAATACTTTAATGCCAGATTGTGTTCTTGCCAAGGTTAGACGTCTTTACCCCCCAGGCCCCTTCCTGGTGCATGGTGTATGGACACAGATAATATTAAAACCACAAAAACGGTCTTTTTCAGGACCACATACCAAACGGTTCTTTTCAGGATCACCAATCACTCCAAAAGGAGAACACCGTTTGTCGTTCATGACATGTCTTTTATACGTGTTATATGTTGTTGTATTTGCGTATGTTTAGGTACATGGCGGTAATTTTAGTCATAAGTCAGTACGCTTTGTCAGTTGTGCTCGGCAGGGATCACAAAGGTGGCGCTGGTTGCAATTTGAATTTGAATGAAGACGATTGATGGTATACATTAACATTTAGAACCGAGGTCAAACGGGCATGGCTTTGTGATGGGTCACGGCTTTGTGAAAATATGCGGTCTCTGAATGCCACAGCTTTTTAAACGTATTTTCGCAATATATGCAGTTCGCAGTCGAATGTTTGAAAATCTCGGGACACATCGAGTACGTAATGTGACTTTTTCAAATCTGGATAGTCTAAACATAATCTACCTTTTATAGAGAACCTTTGTCTTTTTAAATGTGTACTGAAAAACAACATGGCTGACCTCAAGAGTGCAAAACAGAAAGCTTGCGAAGCCATTGATAGGGCAGCAACTGACCTGAATACGCTCACTGAAGAAATTTGGAAAAATCCAGAACTGAATTTCGAAGAACACCACGCCCATCAGGTTCTGACCGATTTTTTGGAGAAAAATGGTTTCAACGTGGAGAGGAACTTTGTATTGGACACTGCCTTCAGGGCGACGTTTGGTTCTCAAGAAAATGGTGGCATCAACGCGTGTGTTATCTGTGAATATGATGCCTTGCCAGAGATTGGCCATGCATGTGGACACAATCTGATCGCAGAGGCGGGAGCTGGTGCTGGATTAGGGATCAAAGCAGCCATGGAAGCCGCTGGACGACCCATTGGAAAGGTAAACCAGATTTTTAAAATGATATCGGAGCAATACATGGTATTCATATAGCTTTTCAGATGATTTGCATATTGCTTATTTCAACATTGCTTAAGATAGTCTGATGATATTAATTTAAACTTCTTAAGTATCCTGATGATAAATTAACCGAGAAATCTTCTTTATCTCTTATGAAGGGGATGTGAATTTAAACAGCTCCCACGTTTCCATGTATATTGCAGATTACTGTTAATAGGCCGTTTGTTTTCTCTGACAATATTTCCGTAAGTTTAAAATTTTGTTGATTTTTTTTTGCAGAATAAGTATGAAAATTTGTTGATTTTGCAATTTGTGACAAACTTAATGAAATTGTAAAATGTCTTTTAATATGCAAAAGTCTGGTTATAATCAGTGATCACTAGCGAAGATTATAATAATAATAATAATAATAATATATTTCTATAGCGTCTAAATCCACATAAAACAGTGATCAGAGACGCTTAAAATACACTTTAAAAAAGTAAATTAACAAAAGCAATTTTAGAAATGTCTACAAGATTGAAATTTCAGATATTAAAAAAAAAATTAAAATCAAAGACAACCTAAAAATCTAATTTAAAAATGTAAGTCTAAAAGGTAGGTTTTTAGCAAACGTTTAAATCTATTAAAGTTTGAACATAAACGGATGCTCAGTGGAAGAGCGTTCCACAATTTGGGAGCAGCGGCACTGAAAGCTCTGTCACCATATTTCTTTGTTCTCACTCTGATCGAACACAACTTGAAATGCTCTGCCGAACGCCTTGGGTGTAAAGACTTAACATCTCTGTGAGATATTTGGGGGCAGAACAATGAATACATCTGAAAGTGATTATCAAGATTTTAAAAGTACTCCTCTGATGAACTGGCAACCAGTGCAATTCCTGTAAAAGTGGAGTAGTGTGAGATGACGATTTGAAAGGGTAACAATCCTTGCAGCAATGTTTTGTATATGTTGGATACGACTAATTGAATATTGATGTATACCGTACACAAAGAATTACACATGTCTATACGGGAGGTTATTACAGCATGAACTAACTGTTCAGTAGTTGTCCTAAACAAATATTACGGATGAGGGCAATGCAACGAATGTGAAACATAGTGGACTGACAGATCGAGCCGACGTGGGTTTTCATAGAAAGACATGAATCAAGAAGAACACCCAGGGACTTTGCATTACACTTAGCCGGAATCAATGCATCACCGATACGAATTTTCCTTGCTCCACTATCAGTGGGATCATTACATGAAGAAAAAATTGGTAATTTGTATATTTTTTACCAGATTATCGAAATAAGAAAAGCCATTCTAGTGGCAAAATAGCATTTTAAAATTTCAAAAAATTTAGAAATTACCATCTATTTGTCATGAACTAGTAATGTGTCTTTCACATCTTCAGAACGTTGTTTATATTTTTACCGTTTCATTAACTTTGTTACAGTGCTTACCCATAAATAAATGAATAAATAAATATTTATTTCATATTTGAAGAACTTCTGCAATTATATATATATATATATATATATATATATATATATATATATATATATATAGCTTAAATATATATATAAGTACACACACATAATGGCTGACGTTTGTCAGATATGAAAATTACTGATTAGCTGAATCGATGATGATAAATGTCATTCACTCACTAATTTATGGAGCAAGGTATACTGCAACATTAACCAACCCCTTCTTAATATATTTCCCGATTGTATATGTGTAGTCTCAAAATAGCTGAATGACCTAAAAATCTGTAGTATGTTTCTTTCTATTTTCTTGAAGCAAGATCCTACGAACTCCATATATTCTAAGAATTGCTGATTTGTTGTCAAATAATTGTGGACGTTAGCATTAATAATGCAAACCCCATTCACCAAAAACCACATCAGTTCATTTTATTCCAAACAGAATCAAACGGTAATAAAATTCTTTGTTGATCTGATAAGCTGGCTCGATATATCCCTGGAAAAATATCGCACCGACAGACACAAAAAACGCTCAAACAGACAAACTGAGTGACCGACAGCGTTATGAAAAATGCTGGCCTTTTCTGCAGAACTACCGTCGGCGATTCAATTCTCTGAAATGCTCTTCCGTGCAATATAGCATAATCGAATTGGTCTATCTAATATTTTTCTCTTAAGGTAATAGCATCCCAAGTACACTCTACTTTATTACAGCTTACTGTGCTTGGCACACCAGCGGAGGAGGAAGGCGCTGGAAAGATCAAGCTGATCGAGGCAGATGTATTCAAAGTCATTGACCTCGCCATGATGGTCCATCCAACTAATACTAATTGCATTTCAAGCGCGTCATGCCTTGCAATAACAATGTAAGTTCAATTTATATATATATATATATATATATATATATATATATATATATATATATTTATATATATATATCTCGAATTATACAGATGTCCTCGTGGGAAATTACAGTGCTCCATGCTAAAACAGAGCGTTATTAATAATAACATCAAATTACTTCAAGCACAAAGTAATGATATATGTTACTTAAGTTTCATGCATCCTGCAATCATCAGACAAAAGAAGTAGCCTTCTGTCTAGTCTTCTGTCTTCTTCTTCTGTCTGATGATTGCAAGATGCATCAAACTTAAGTAACAGATATCATTACTTTGTACTCGAAGTAATTTGGTGTAATTATATATATATATATATATATATATATATATATATATATATATATATATATATATATATATATATATATAACAACTAAAAATGTATCAGACAATGGCCACAGAGTAAGAGTACAGCACAGACAGTGCAATGCAAACTACTAACGCTTAAAAATTCATAAAATCTCTTTTAATTCCACCAAAAGTGACATTTACCAGATTTAGCAAGTGCGTGTGTGGAGGAATTGTGGTTTAGAAAATCGATCGATGTAACAACGAACTCTGAAATAACTTCAATATCTAACAGGAAAACTTTATATGAATCGTAACAGCAGACGATGTGTAATAAACTTGTGTGGTCTGTAGCCGCTATGAAAAAGTATAGCAGCCTTCATCAGTCTCACTAAACAAGCACGAACAAGTGTGAATATCACATAAACTACTGAGAAATGACCTCTCAACTACCAAAGGTTAAGGCTGCATTCACAAATACTGGGGAAGTGGTGTGCTGGAGGAATCGCAATTGAAATCTTAATCTTAAGATCCCCCTAAATGATCAAACATCTTAAGCCCCCTATATATCAAATCACCTAAAGTCCTCCAGCCCCTCCACTCCCCAGTATTTGTGAATGCAGCCTAAAGATTAACATCTCACCAAAAGTAACTTTACATCGAATTAACTCCGATGGCGATTGGCCATTGTGGGTGACTCATGTTAATGTATACAGAGCATAGTCTCAGCTCAAAATAAAGCAAAGATGGCAGTCAGTGAAATTGCAATGCACTGCATTTGCGCACAACTTGCACTTGTCATGTACACTTTATTATTATTAATGTCTATTTTAGATAAAATTGTCCATATAGAAATAACAGATGAATAGAGTATAAATAAACAACAGAAAAGTACTAGAGTTAAAAAATTCAGTTACACCAGTTACATCTGCTACATGTACTGTTTTCCACTGTATCCACAGGCTCGACGTTACGTTCCACGGCAAAGCATCGCACGCAGCCTATGCACCATGGGAAGGGGTCAACGCCCTGGATGCCGCTGTCATATATTATCAGTACATGTCAGTGATGCGACAGCAGATGAAACCCACCTGGCGCATCCACGGTAACCAAAGTTTTTTTAATAATATACTAATCTGTTTTGCATTAGCTCACTGCCATATTTTGCTGTAAAGAAGAAAATCAGATGTACATGCTTGTGTTTGGCGTGGCTCCGCGAACTTTCAAGTCGGTGTTTGTTGGAAAAATTGTAAGACAGAAATTAATTTCGTGTGGAACCTTTATGTCATCACAGGTTCTGCCGATACGCCATTTAGGTCGCCATAAAAGTTTCATGTTGTGTTTATTTTGAACGCACTGAAAGGCGCCCGGAATCCTAAGGTATTTTCTTAATATAAAACACTGCTAAACATTAGCCATTATATCCTGTGAAATCATGCTTTCTCAAGTAAACTTTATAACACGATACAACTTGTTGCTCGTCATCACACCACATGTAGAGGAACTCTTCGTGATCGAACGAAACGAAGACACTGCTTGAATTGGTCGCACTTCTATCTTCGAGACAGTATAAGTTAGGAGAAACCGCTCTTGACATTGGAATTTCGAAGATCTTATTCATAATAGATAAAGACGTGCAATGAATGGCCACGTTGATCAAACGAAGAGAGAAATACTTCTTACAACAATTGAGTTTACGGCATTGTGACATTGGGGCGCAATTTTTTTCAAACTGATACAAAATATACTGCAAGTGTTCAAAGTAAAACAATAAAATATTACACTAAAAATTTTAGCGTAATTTAGTGTGCCTCCATAAGTTGTTTGATGCATAATTATAGCCCAAGGTATCTTTTAGTCTAAAAGATAAATTGGGCTATAATTCTGTACCAAACAACGCATGAAGGCGATTATCTTTTCAAGGAATTGTCGAGGTATGTGAACTTTGCAACTGCACCTTGTTCTCTAATTCCGATATTCAGTTACCCTTCCGACAGATCAGAGTTACAATAAAAATGCAATCGTATTTTAGGAGTAATATCGAATGGAGGAACCAAGCCTAACATAATACCTGAGAAGTCAGAGGTGATCTTTCTTCTTAGAACTCCAGCAGCCGCTGAATTGTGCGAGTTGAAGGAAAGAGCTATTGCATGTGCCGAGGGAGCTGCTACGGCAACTGGATGCAAAGTAAGTGTATGGTGGTTGTTGTCTGACATTGTGTCAGCGAAGGTGATGCGTGCAAAATGGCAAAACCAGCTCGTTTTGCTTTTTACAAGCCGATAATTTACTTGGCGAATCAGGCCAAAGAAAAATTCTTTTCTGGTTATCAAAGCTACACTCAGATTGTTTTGTAAACTTGCAAACTCATATGAAGCTATTAAACACTTTTTGTTTTGATTCGTGCAAATGGCACTCATAATGATAGACCAATAGGACATTGTAGATCATGCGCTATTTGTTTCATCCATAATGAACATAGAAACTTTATAATAGAATATGCGAGTAAGTAACTTCTGTGCGCGAGGTAGACTTCTCAATTTCCCTGGCTTTCTTTGGGATTTTTTTACTCTTGAACTAAGGGGGTGTGTCTGTCTTTAAAGAAACCTCAAGTCGCCATGATGTTGTAGTGAATTTCGCCGTTCAAAGAGAGGGCAATTGTAATGGTTTGTGTACATTGATTAGGGAGCGAGGATTTTAATTCTTTACTTGGCAACTCTTTGTGAGAACCTTGTAGCAAAGGTAGAACGCGCCTCGGGGACAGATATTAGGACTCTTAAACTTTTTCAAATTCTTTTCTGATATAACTACTTGTTAGGTTCATTTTAAAGCTCTTGGTGTAAGAAAAATGTTCACCGGCTTAGTTTTTCGAAATTCGAAAATTTTATTTTTCTCTGTGGGGTGGCGATAATTTTGAATTTTAAATATCGGTAAATGTTTGGTTATTTTTTTCTCTGGTACCAAATTTCGCACGGTGACCCCCGGTTTTTATTGTTGATATTGAAAATTAATGGTTGAAAGATTCCTTAAGGAAAGTTTGAGCAAAAGTTTAAGTCTTTCACTTTCGATGCGCATCTTGCTTCGCAGACAAATCCACTAGCAGATATTTGTAGCATGTGTTTTCGGTTTATTGCGAATGGTACAATCTAGTTTCCTGTTACCCAGTATCTGAATAGCTATTGTATGCAGGTATGATGATCACATACCCCTATGGCACAGAGATGGCCACGGTCATCAGGCTGTATGATTCTCAGCTGCACACCGAATTCACCTCCACGGGGAAGTTCGTATTCGCATACTTGCAAATGTAACGAGTTGAAATTATTTTTTGTTTTTATTATTTCTTTGCAGATGGAACACAGCTTCTCCCCTATTTATGCGAATGTTGTCAGCAACAACACGTTGGTCAAACTTTACACCGAAAATGCTGAAAACTTGGGTGTAAAGTTCCTGCCTGAAAACCAAGCTGCTAACATGATCATGGGGTCGACAGATATAGGCAATGTCTCATACGTAGTGCCGAGTATTCATCCGTTTTACGGCTTGCAAACCGATTCTGTCTATCATTCGCGCGGCTTCACAGCAGCATCTGGTATAGAACAAAGTCTTCTTTTCTAATGATCTGATTAAAGCCACGGTCATTATCATTTTTCTCCACCCGGAGTATGTAAAACCATTCTTACCGAATATCATGATCCTGCATGGCAAGAATGTCGATTTCAACGTCAAAACGCCTATGGGTGTTTACTGATTTTTCTGTGTATTTTCAGTCATTTTAAACATAAGTCTAAAGACCGCGACACATATATCAAACCGCGGGCACTCCACAAGGAGTGGCCGTGAACAAACAAGTGACAACACGTACTTTACGGAAGAACGTGAATTGAAATATAGCCTTGCATAATCTCCATCTTCTACAGTGTAGCGGTAAGAAAATATCGGCACACGTAGTTACATGAGTCATCCAATCGGCTTCTGTTTTAAATACGACATCTGATGAACTTTGATCAGCGTGTTTTCAGATACATGGTCTATAACGCCGCGCCGAAGCCCAATGTCGCGGTTTCTTTTCCATTTTAATATTTTAAACGTGCAACATTTTGATGTCGTTCGATTTTTATTTATCCAGGAGCACCTGAGGCCCAAGAACCAACCCCGGTCCAAGCCAAGGCCATGGCTATGACAGTTCTGGATGTCTTCTTTCATGGTGAAGACATTATGAAACAGATCAGAGAAGATTTTACTGAAGACATGAAAGAGAACGAAAGCTAATTAAAACAAGTTTTAATTTACAAAACTCCAGGCGTTGACGAGTGTTCCATACAATATCGATACGTTCACCGCTATATAAGATAATTGAACGTATCTTGAAAACTCAGTTTTCGACTAAGGACAGGAATTTGAAGTGACAAGAAGCTAAGTTTTATTACTTTGAAGATATTGTTGACATCTCGTTTGGTATCTCAGAGTGTTTCTGTAATGCTCGTCCGGACCATAAGTGAATTCGCCAGTCCCTAACTGGTTCAAATCGGAACTTATAATGTACAACACTACGTGTATTAACTAGGTTCAACATAAAGAAAACTTATATGATTCAAAAATGTGTGTTTGTTCCTATTGAATGAGGGCACATAGCAAACACCGGCGACGAGTGTCGCCTTTAATTGGAAATCTCGCATGGTCTTAGTCTTGCAAGTAATATAGACAGTTTATATTCCTTGGCGAAATTTTCCACGCCAAAAATACTTCCTTCGACAAAGCAAATATACAAGTCAATGGAACGTTTGCCAACTTACGTTTTCTCATGCACCTTCCCCTCTCATTGTTTACAATATGCAGTTGCTTTGTCTATATGCCCAGACACAATTATATGCTCTTAATGGTTGGTGAGTTTCAGCAGTGCAAGGTTACTATTGCGCCGCTGACACGTCAATGGCGCATGTGCAGTATTGAGAATCAGCTTCGAAACAATCCATTGGCTTTGAAAAACCTTAAACGATTGCTCTACAAGTCATCTTATGAATATTGATAAATCTGGCATTCCTTTCGCTTTGCACACGGCTCGGTAAAAATTATTTCTGACCGATGTATCAACTACAGGGAAATCGATGGATGCGACCGTGTTTCTTGCTTGTTTTTCATTTAAGTCACAACGTACAACTTAATCGTAAATTTTGAACAAGGTAAATAAATGTTGTTCTAAGACTTTTTCTGGCAAGTACGTGAGACTTTTTCTCATTCTTGTCTTTGTCCTGCCCTTTTATACATAATCATCATAATCTTTGTAAGGAAAATTCCAAATCTGAGAGACACTTCCTTATCATGTGGAAACGTTAGTTCGGCAACTCTCACCACAGTGATAATTAAGAAATTATCGAAATGTCATGAAACACGTTTACCACGCGTCGTTTATTTTGCACACATTAATTCATTAGTTAACGAGTATTAGTGATGAGACGCATCGGATTGAGAATCACTGTCAGAACTTTATGGGACGAGGACCGTCGGACAGAGACACTGTCAAGAGAGCGACATTACATTCCTAATAGAGGCTACGTGATGTGGCTTCTAACTGCATTGGAACAGAGAACATGGAATGGTTAGTCATGGTATTGATGATGCGTCAAGGCACCGGTTGAGCCGGACCCATAGGGAGCATTCAGTTATCCAGGGGTGATGTGACATTGGAAAACTGCAAATATTGGATGACCATGTATATATTTGACCCCGATTTTAGACAAATTAAATGAAACCAGCGCGAAAATGAATTAATGGTCATTACCATTAATTCATTTTCGCGATGGTTTCATGTATTGTGTCTAAAACCGGGGTCGAATATATGCATGGTCACCCATTCATTCAGTATCTTTCAACATGTCCAATGTTCAATAAAGTGCAAATTATCGAATACCTGACATGAAAATGCAAAACGTCTTTCACTAATACAATATCATTGTCTTTTCAGTATCAATAGTAAGGTTCATAAACTTTGGTAAAGTTCTTCGAGTCTTATGTACTAATTTGGAAAGTCGTTAAATTTGCAGCTGATTAAATATGCTTAACGATTTTCATGATTATTTTAGCATAGTATCGTCAATGTACATAGCAAGTTTCATCGACTTTGATCAATTCAATTCATTCAATCCTTGATTAGAAAAGTTAGTTGAATATGGAAATAGTAATTAGATGTTCTAAAAATGTAAACCGACTTTTAGAATGTTATATAATAGTATCTTCAATATACATAACAAGTTTCGTCAACTGTGGTAAAGTCAATCGAGATATATTCCCCATTAGGAAAATTCGTTAAATATGCAAATTAGTAATTAGCTGAAGTAAAAATTTTGAATGACTTCAATAATTTAATATCGTGGAATCATCAGTGTACATAGCATGTTCCGTCAACTTTTATCAAGCCAATCTAGATGTATATCTAATTACGAAAGTTCGTAGACTATGCAAATTGGCAATTAGATGTTCTAAAAAGCCCTAAACTACCTTTTGCTTGTAAAATATCATAGTTTCTTCTATGTACATAGCAAGTTTCGTCAACTTTGATCACGTCAATGTAGATATATATCCATAATAAGGAAAGTCATTTAAAAATGCAAACTAGTAATTAGCGTAGGTAAAAATGGTAAATGACTTTCAAAAATGTTCTAACTTAGTATCTTCAGTGTCCATCACAAGTATCGTCAACTTTTATCAAGTCAATTAAGATATATATCCCTAATTAGAAAAGTTATTTAAATATGCAAATTAGAAATGTTTATTTAAAAACTGCTAAAACAACTTTGATGATGATTGTTATATTAGCGTATTTCAAATATACATAGCAGGGTTTCTTTAACTTTGAACATCCAGATATGTATCCCGAATTAGGGAAATTCATTAAATACGCAAATAAGTAATTAGCTGAAGTAAAAAATTTTAATGACTAATTTCAAAACTGTCACATCATAGTACCTTCAATGTTCATAGCAAGATTCATCAACTTTGGTCAATTTAGAAATTTATCCCTAATTAGGAAAGTTTGTTAAATATTAAGTTCGTTAAATATGCACATAAGTAATTAGCCGAAATGCAATTGCTCTTGAATTTTCATTTTTTTGTGACGCAAAAGGATTTGTATCAGAACGCATACATTGATTAACGTGTTACTCGGTGTATTGAGAAACATGACAATAGAAAAATACTGGCTTAGGAAATTTTATCCTCCCTATTCCCTTGGACTGAGTGAATTGAAACATTTGCCGGATATCCCTAGACATACATCGGTAAGGGATGCTGTAGTATTGTGTTTCATACCACATAGCGCAGGACCAAATGGGAACGATTGTCAGAGAAGAAGTTGAGGAATCGCTCGAACAAACCTTCCCTATTGTCAAACAAACATATTGTGTGGCATAAGTAAATATAAAAGAAAATTGGGTAGCAACAAAAATGTATGGATATGGCGCAGAATCAGCTAATTCTGTGGTTCCTTTTAGCTCCTACGCCAGGGGATAAAGTTTTGAAAGGTAATCACTGAATTAGGAGTTGTCTGAAGACATGACATCATCAAAGTACTCGAACTTTGAATTAACTGATTTTTGCCCATGAGAAGTTCCTTTGCCCAAGTATGTTTTTCACAAATAATATAAAGAAATATTTGCAAGGAAGGAAGCACAATTAGTCCTCGAAGAAATGTCTATGTGCTCATGATAAATATTTCTCCAAAATTTAACAAATGTGTTGTAAATCAGGAATTGAAGGATAATGATGATGTCTTTCTCTGCATAGAATACCTTTCCATCAGTTTGATACTTAACAAAATAGGTAGCATCATAGCCTCACACTGTGCAGCTGTGTCAGTTTGAACCGTGTTTGAGTAAGAAGTTTGATGAATGATATCTCAAAGACTTGTTTTTAACTTACCAGATTGTATGTTGGTATGAAGTTGAAACATCGAATGTTTTAATGAATGCCACGTTACAAAATGATCACCATTTTAAGTGATTCAAGAGTTCTGTTGAAAATTTTAATATCCAAGTTCAGATCACCAATGATAACATAAACAGATGAGGCATATTCGAGGAAGAGCATAGTTACAAGATGCTTGTGTTTGAATCCATTTGTCAATGTCAAAGTCCCCCAATGCCTATCAGTAATCGAGAATGTTTGTTTGAGAATGTTTTATGTACCTATGTGATAGAATTGGAGCAGTTGTCGACGACCAATTATTATCGTCCATCACGTTTCAAATAATTTATGCACAATTAACCTTTACCGTATAATTCTAAGTTATGGATCTTTGACCTTTACAATGTTACAACTAGTAAATTCGCCCTTGGCAGCTGCACACCTTGTTACCTTTGACATTTGACACTATGCATGTTTTCACATCTATTTATGACCTTGATGTATACAGAATTAAGTGAAGTGCAATGAAATGCCCCCAAAACACTGTGCCAGCTTGCCGGTGTATACTTTCCACACCGCTGCCATTGTCCCAGACTGGCCCCTACCGCTTGGCTTTTCTCGGCAGCATGGCCGGCCAGTGCGTTCACCCGAAGATGTACGAAACAGCCTACCACTAACGCGACAGTCTGCTAAAATTTATTCCCCTCAATTTTTTCTGTTTTATTAACACTTATATATCCACAGACTTGGATCAAGTCCACCATTGTCCCTTTGCCACAGTAGACTGTTTCCTTAAGTTAGAACGACCAGTTGATGTACCCTTCTTGTTCTGCAGTATATGGCGCTTTCTTTTCTTCATGTGACACCACACTGACCATGAATATTCGATATTACGTTCTCTATGTCAAGTGTCATCTCTAAATTTCCCAATGGTTTATGAACAAAATAGTATGACGGAACAATACCCTCCCACATTCCATTGAATTACAAGTCCGGTTGTGCACTTAAGGTGAAGTACTACGAATTACGTCAAAATTAAGTTGTGGTGTCATTTTCTTGAAACTTTGCACAAATATTCTTGGAAGTTGTGCAAGTGCAAAAATAAAATAAAAAATGGGGGTACCATGCTCGTTTCCATGGAAACGGACGTTAAAATGGCGTCGTTAGAAATAAATAAAAATGATATAATTCACTTAAACTAAAGAAAGCAATTATAAAAAGCTTAGCAAATGAATTAATTTTAATAAATACCAAGATCCATATCTATCGAATGTATAGTTTTCATGATGTTTGTAAAGAAATTTTTACATAAGTATCGATTACAAAATGACGATATCGAAATTATATCACTACATAATTTTCGAACTTTCTTCCTGTCGCTTTGAATGGTGTCATTTTGACCAAACTTGGCGAATAAAATCCTGACATAATACCATTTAGTTTACACTTTTAATAAAAGGGTGTCACCACGCTACTTTTTACAATATCTCCAGGTGAATGGGTGATATGAGAAATGTAAATTTTTCGCTCATATTGAATAAAAACCAGTTTCTTAGGGGGTCAAAATATGACAAGGTTATAGGTCACATGTATTTCTAAGAGACTGGGTCAAAAAATTAGGTAAAAGCGCAATTTCAACAATGACAGGTGATGTTAAATACATGCGCTACAAAGTAACCCATCTGCGACAGGCTGGAGTTAAATCTGCGCAGAAACGTTCTAAGGGACCGTCTCAGATTGTCGCAGAAGTTCAAAAAGCGAAATTTATTCGTTTAGGGGGGGAGGGGGTTTGACCTCCATTCAATTAGTGAACTTCACTTTCGCACTTTTATTTTGTGATCACAAGTTTTCGTGTGTTTATTTTAAATTAAAGAAAAACTGCACACTCGTGCCAACAAATTTCTAACTGTTTCCCTCTCGTTTGTGCCCCAAACACAATTTACCGATAGGAACATTGTATCCTAAACAATCCATTCATCAAATTATACAAAGACAAAAAGTATCATTTTTTTAAAAATGTGCTATTTATAAGCGTCTGCTCTAACCACTAGATGTCTTTATTCTCACTTGTTATGCACCTGGTCATAGTCGTTTTAATATGATTGAACATGCCTGGGCCCCCTTGTCAAAGTTTTTCGCTTATTTACCGCCCCTACCAAGTACAAATTGCGTGTTCGCAAAGACAAAGAACAGCACAGGAGATGCAAAAAGGGAAAGTAAAATAAAATGAAACTTTTATGCGGTAAAATGCCCTGTTAGTACTCATATCTGATCGATTACTTTAATTGTAATGTGGCAAGGGGAATACGTCTTTAGTAGCTATAGCAAAATGCAACATTGTACTCTCAGGCAGACATGAACATTTCGCACTTTTGAAGTTTCGTTTAGGGGGAGGGGGGAGGGGTTTTGATCTAAACGAAGAAATTTCGTTTCTTGAACTTCTGCGACAATCTGAGACGGTCCCTAAAGCGTGTACGCGTCCGAATTCGTCGCCCTTTACCTTAACTGTACTATTTCTGATCCTGAAGATCGCTCCGATCGTTGATGGTTGTCGTAGGTACATATATAGAACAAGATAAACGTGTCCCACGGTACGGTACGACAACATGCTGTTCTTTTCAGGACTACCAATCACTCCAAAAAGAGAACACCGTTTCTTGCTTGTCATGTCTCTCGCTCGTGTTGTATGTGCGTATAACGGTAATTTAGTGATAAGTTTAGCAGGCTTTGTCAGTTGTGCTCAGCAGGGATCAAGGTTGCTCAGACCTTCATGTTAATTTGAATAATCACGATTTACGGCACACATTAACATGTAGAACAAATTTTGAGTGAGTTACATCTGGTACTTCCTGATGTCTGCTCAGCGGTTCCCCAAATAGACCTTAGTGATGACATTTTCTAAATTGAAGAGAGAATAAATTTGCTATGATACATCTCCAAAGTAGTGCGGAGTTGTCACCAGCTCTACTCAAATGTTCATCATTATATCATTATATAGTACACGTAGTATGCCAGACTAGGGACATTTACAAGGTGATATAGATTCCAATGACTGATCCTTATTCAAATCATTGTATGTGACATCGTGCCTGATCTCATACTCTCACCCATAAAGGCGTGGGGAAAATTTTGTTCTCCCCATTCTCATTGACGGACTTAATTGAAACATTTATCGAATACTCTTTCAGTGTTTCAATGCATCCCCTAGACATACATCGGTAAGGGATTCTGTAGTATGATATTTCACACAACATGGCGCAAGACAAAATAGGAGCGATTGTCAGAGAAGTAGTTGAAGAATC
Organism: Ptychodera flava; assembly: GCF_041260155.1. Lineage (NCBI taxonomy): Eukaryota > Metazoa > Hemichordata > Enteropneusta > Ptychoderidae > Ptychodera > Ptychodera flava. The sequence continues at coordinate 20,193,182 of NC_091942.1, read as the reverse complement.
ACCAAAAAATCCTTCCTTGTCGGCCAAAAAATTCATATTGTGGCATAAGTGAAAATAAAATAAAATTAGGTAGAAACAAAAACGTCTGGCTAGTGCGCAGAATCAACTGACGCTTTGGTTCCGTTTAGCTCCAACGCAAGAGGATAGAGTTTTGAAAGGTAATAACTGAAAATAGCGTTGTCTGGAAACATGACATCATCTATGAACTCGAAATTTGAATCATATGATTTTTGCCAATGACAAATTCTCTTGTCTAAGTAAGTTTTTTACAACATATAAAAAAATTGCCAGTAAGGAAGCACAATTAGTCCTCAATGAAAGTCTTATGTGTTCATGATAAATATGTGTTCAAAATGTAACAAATGCGTTGTTTATTAGGAATTCAGACAATGCTGATGTCTTTCGCTGCATAGAACACCTTTTGCAAACCGTGAGGTCTCAGTGTTGCTAAAGATCGGTCAAATACGATTGCACTGGGATCCTGTTACCACATATACATTTCCTCGTCTTCAAGACTTGATTACGGATCAACGTCGATACCCTTCTCGAAATTAAAAATTAGTATCCTTGTCATTTATGACAGCTGTCCAAGGCTGGAGAGATGTTAAGGAACAATGCAAGCACCTGGATTGACATGCAACAGCTCGTGACAACTGAAGCTAGGTATTTACAGAAAAGACGAAACTCATTGCAAATAAAAATCTGGTATTCACGCACCGTGAAATAAACTTTTATGCCAGATTGTGTTCTTGCCAAAGCTAAACGTCTGTACCCCTATACCGCCTCCCCCGGTGCATGGTGTAACGGTCTTTTTCGGGTCACATTCAAAACGGTTTGTTTCAGGACCACCAATTACTCCAAAACCTTAGCAACACTATCTGCATGTATGTGTTGTGTACACTTGGATTGTTGTCAGCTGCATTCAAATCCGGCTATATATCGAAGTGTCAATATCGCATAACACTGCTGCATATTTATACACAGGCTTTGTCAATAAGATTAAAGCATTTCTACATGATGTTGAAAAAGTTGCAAAAAGTGATATTGGTACACATACAATGTTGAGGAAAAATGTCAAGTTTAACATATCAGCTGATCATTTACATCTTTTTTGCACTCTATGGACGTTGTTTTCATCAACTTTGAAAGTTCGTTAAATATGCAAACTAGTAATTAGCTGAGGTAAATATGGTAAATAACTTTCAACAATGTTCTACCTTAGTATCTTCAGTGTCCATCACAAGTACTGTCAGCTTTGATCGGGTCAATTTAGATATATCACTAATTACAAAAGTTCTTTAAATATGCAAATTAGTGATGCTTATTTAAAACTGCTAAAACAACTTTCATGATTATTATATCAGCATTTTTCAAATATACATAGCAAGTTTCGTCAACTTTGATCATATTAACCTAGATATATTTTCTGAATTAGGAAAGTTCATTAAATATGCAAATTGGTAATTGGCGGAAGTAAAAATGCTTAATGATTTTCAATAACGTTACATCATTGCACCTTCAATGTACAAAGCAAGTTTCATCAACTTTGGTAATGGCAAGTTTTATCAACTGTGGCCAATCTAATTCAGATTCATATCCCTAATTAGGAAAGTTCATCAAATATGCAAATAACCGATTAACTTTCATGTCACCCCTTTATATCTTTGACGGCTGAAGCTAGGTATTTAGTCCTTGAGTGATCAACATTTGTAGCAAATCTCCTCCAATTCTGAGCAGCCGTTCCCAATGTTTATGTTTTTTCCTAAGCTCATTAATTATGCAAATAAGAATGAAATATTCAAGCCACACCAACCAAGAACTAATCAATTCTTGCCATTCCAAATCAGAATCTATGTACAAGATTTGATTCAGATCTAAAGAGTCCTTCTTGAGATATCGCACCCACAGACAAGGAGCGAGAGAGAGACAGACAGACAGCAGTGCGACATTAGCTCACGTGTGTGAACATGTGAACTAAAAGAAGGCGATTTCCCCATTGTTTTCACTCTCTGAAGCCAGTATACTGTGATCAGAATACAAGGACTTGTGTGATCTGCCTTATGAGCTTCTTGTTTTGGCAAGTCTATGCGGGCAATGGCAGATTCTTGCCATGCTGTGTCTGAGCTTGGTATACACCTTATACATGGACCTACATATAAATGCAAAACAAATGATACACAGCTTGAGTTCTTTTTACTCCATACTAAATCTATATCAAGTTAAGATCTGTTTAGAACAACACATTTATTGCACAATTTTGCTCACGTGTTGACACACGTGAGCATATGTCGCAGCGATGTCTGTCTGTCTGTGTGTCTGTGTGTCTGTCTGTCTGTCTGTCTGTCCGTCTGTCTGTCTGTCTGTGTGTGTGTCTGTCTGTGTGCTCAATATCTCGAAACCAGCTCATCAGATCAGAATCAAATCTGGTACATAGATTCAGTTTGCAAATGGCAAGAGCTGATTAGTTTTTGGTGGATGTGGCTTGCTTACTTTTTGCTCATTTGCATAATTAATGATTTTAGCTGTATCAGCTGTGAAAGTTATTAGGGGTAACGTGAAAGATAATGGATAATTTGCATATTTAATGAAATTTCCTAATTAGGGATATATATCTGAATTTACTCAATCAAAATTGATGAAACTTGGTATCCATATTGAAGGTACTATGATTTACATTATTGAAAGTCATTAAGAATTTTTATTTCATCCAAATCGTAATTTGCATATTTAATGACCTTTCGAAATTAAGGATATATATTTGAATTTACATTACCAAAATTGATGAAACTTGCTATGTACATTAAAGATACTATGATAGAACATTATTAAATGTCATTAAGCATTTTTACTTCAGCCAATTCCTAATTTGCATATTTTATGAACTTTCCTAATTAGGGGTATTTATCTGAATTGACTAGACCAAAGTTGACGAAACTTGCTATGTACATTAAAGATACTATGATACGACGTTATTGAAAGTCATTAAGCATTTTTACTTCATGCAGCTCCTAATTTGCATATTTAATGAATTTTTGAAATTAGGGATATATATTTGAATTTACATGACCAAAATTGATGAAACTTGCTATGTACATTAAAGATCCATTATGTAGGCTAACATTATTGAAAGGCATTAAGGATTATTGCTTCAGCCAATTCCTAATTTGTGTATTTAATGAGCTTTCCTAATTAGGGATATATACTTGGATTTATTTGATCAAAGTTGGCATAACATGCTATGTACATTGATGATTATACCAGGTTATACCAATATTGGAAGTCATTTCGCACTTAAGTTTTCATGTCAGCTAATTTATAGTTTGCATATCTAATGAGCTTTCAAAGTTTGGAATATTTAGTTTGAAGGACTTGACAAGAGGCAATCACACTTGCTATATAAAGAGGTGATACAGTGACAGCAGTCAAGGAAATTAATTATTTCTGTTTCAGCTAATTGCATATTTGAATACTTAATGACCTATAGAGTTAACCTGTGGTGAATATTGTTCATTATGTTGATCGTAATACTTTTAATGAAGTTGCAAACATGTGGCAAAGGTTCAAATTTACACATAACTGCAATATATAATGAAACACGTGAGCATTTACAGTTCATATCTGGTTATTTATACGATGGTTCAATTTCAATAGCCTTGTTATCGAAATTTGGAAATTTATTACCTTTGAGACATGAATTAGCCTAAACCTTATACAATGGAGCCCAATGTAACAGAAAGCATATGATACTTTACTAAATTATTTTTACTCAATGGTTTTAACAATGGATTTAATGTTAACACCACCTACACTTGATACGCAGCATTCACGATGCGCAGCATTTTCAAACTTTAATTATTTGAAGATTCAATATCAAGTCTCATAGATATTTGAGAACCTATAAGCTACGTAATGCAGGCTTACTGAAAAATGGGCCTATACCACACAAAACATGTTTTTGATATTCTTGCCAATACAAAGTGTATATATATCATCAGCCATGCTGATTTTTTGAAAAACAATAAGTTAAATATGTCAACCGAAAATATCGTAAATATCGAAAAATTAGTATAAGTATTAAGAAAATTTTGAAATAAAAAAAAAAACCCACTACATGACAACCTCCTGGCCATCCTCTCCAGAGAACTAATTACCTGTCCAGTGGCTGCGTAGCGTTATGGCAGTATACGTATATTTGTATTGCAAGTTTTTTACTACAAAGTGAAATAAATCTTTATGTACTTTCTTGTGCAAAGAATGCAGAACAACGGAGTGCCCCGTAAGCCAACACGATAGAAGAAGCCGGTGCACGTCCCGTAGAATCATTGTAGTTATCTACCTTCTCGACCGCGGGCCATCCGGGTACTTGCAGGTTCTTACGTCGTTTCTGCGTCACAGGGCGGTGAAAACAAATAATTGAAGTTCAGATTTTTCAAGCACCAAACCAATATCCAAAGTTTCAACATACATAAATGACATAACTTTTAGTTCTGCTTTTTAAAGACAATTTCTGTATCATTCGCTCTTCTGTATCGTCTGATCTCTCATTCACCTTGCTCACGTGCATTTCATCTACTGACGTCACTCAGCGGTCAAGAATATGGGCTAATATTTTGACACATAGGTGTATGTTGCTTTCCTCTGCTGACTACCTCGGTTGACTCATGGTTATTTTCTTCCAGGTACCGTGTTAAACTCGAGTACACTGTTGATACAAGCATAGACCCTATGATACAGGTAAACATGTCAACATTTAATACATTTTATCTGGCATATCAGTTTAACGACAGCTGTCTTCTGTTGGACAAGCAGCAGCAGCTGTAGCATTAGCAATTTAGCTTCTGTACAGCAAATATGGCTGACCGGGAAGGTGCCAAGCAGAAAGCTTGCGAAGCCATTGATAAGGCCGCAACTGACCTGCATTCGCTGAGTCAAGAAATATGGAAGAATCCAGAACTGGGTTATAAAGAATACCACGCCCATCAAGTTTTGACCGATTTTTTGGAGAAAAATGGTTTCAACGTGGAGAGAAAGTTTGTAGTGGACACTGCCTTCAGGGCGACGTTTGGTTCCCAAGAACATGGTGGCATCAACGCGTGTGTGATCTGTGAATATGACGCCTTGCCAGAGATTGGCCATGCATGTGGACACAATCTGATCGCAGAGGCTGGAGCTGGTGCTGGATTAGGGATCAAAGCAGCCATGGAAGCGGCTGGAAGACCATTGGGAAAGGTAAAATTGCCAGGTTTTCGAAATATTATACAAGAAAGTCAACGCGGTAAAAATGTTTTACAACATGTAATCGTGTACCTCAGAACTTTGCCCTTTTTGCGTTATCGCACTCCCCGAGTGTGATATCGAGCAATAAAGTGATTGATTGATTGTGTTGTAAATGGCTACGCCTCCGATCATAGTCCTTGTTACTTGTATTTGATGTACAACGCCCTCTCTTGGTCAAAAGTTTGGAAAGTGCGAAAATTCGACAACGAAGTTATGATTCGAGTTTAAAGGAAGGGAGTCGTCCCGTCAGCGGCTTCACGACTTTCTTGATGATAAACTCTTCCTCTTCCCAGAAGTTGGTGATGAATGTTTAGCAAATGAGGAGCAAATTCGAGTCAGCATTTGATGCATGTTCATGGTTCACCAGTTTTGTAGCTTTCTCATCACTGCAAGATTTTTGCGAAATAAATTTTGGTTGCGTGAAATAAAGCTGCTTCGGTCGCGGTCACCGGTTGCGGTAAAGCCGTCATTTTAAATTTGGGATATCCACAAGGGATGTTGGGATATGTCGTGCATAGTAACATACCCGTTGTACTGTCCCATACGCACAACTACAGACGGCACGACCCCTTCCCTCTAAACTTTACAATTCTCATAACATACTGTTTTCGAACAAAATGTGAACGGTAATTAAGTATCTGACACATACACGGTTTCCATGACAACATTTTTGCACGGTAGTATGAGATTGCTCGCGATACTTAAAAAGAGCAAAACCCCTCACGCCAAACGCAACGATCCTGTTTGTCTAGTGTATGTTTTAAATCATTAACATGCCACTTATAGCATATCATGTAAAATCACATAACTCTTCAATGAGCCTTTCAAAATTTTATGAGTAAAATTCGGTCTGGGATGTGACAATGTCCCTCCCCACAACGTGTGTTGGCAATAATATTATTTTTATTAATTCTTGAATGACTAGCCATTCTATCATGGATTTTAAAATAATTCATTCAGCTATATCTATAATAGCAAATCACTGATTTGAACCTCGGTGGCAAATTAACAAAAAAAACATGCGCCCCCAACACCTGTTACAGTGCTTGCGACATTCTATGAGCAGTAATATGGCTATCACGCATCTTTCACCATATATGGATTTATGCAAATTTACAGTGACCGTCTCTTCTTGTCTACAGCTGACTGTGTTGGGGACACCAGCTGAAGAAGGAGGCGGCGGAAAGATCAAACTGATAGATGCAGGGGCATTCAAGGACGTTGACCTTGCCATGATGGTTCATCCCATGAATTCACATTTCATTTCTTCAATGCCGTTTCTTGCGATCGAACGGTACATAGTCTGTCGATACATTTATCCATGTAAACTGTCAGAGATTTTGGCACATTTTACAAGTGGTATAGCCACAAACTGATGACGTCGAATCGCCGTACACAAAACACAGACGCCTTGTAATTATGGTACTGTGTATTGTGTACGGCGATTTGACGTCATCAGTTTGTGGCTATACCACTTGTAAAATGGTGCCACATACTCTACAAAACATCTCAAAACACTTAATATTTATAAAAAAAGTCCAAGCGTCACAGAGAACACATTTCATTTTACCAAGTAAACCACAGTACCTTATGAAGCGCGTCAAGCTGTTTTCTACAAAGAAACGGTTCATGCCGTTACAAGTACTGGGTGACATGTTTCAATAAAACGCATTTCACCAACGGCCATGCTGATGCCATTTGCATGTGAAGGGTTTGTATTCAAATGATGACACAATGAAAACACACGAATCTTTCATTGATAGCATATTCACTGAATCTGAAGGGTACACATTCAAACAAACTAAAGGAATCATTTAATATTGGAAACAATTGTCCTTCCGCACTTTCAGACTTTTTATTTTAGCCGTAAAAAGTAGAATATATTTGGGCCTAGAAATAAGGATTACCGCAAAAGCATTCACTTGACCTTAAGGTAGAATGCGCCTCGGAACAGATATTAGGCCTTTCAAACTTTTACAATTCTTTTCTGATCTATCACTTGTGGGGGTTCATTTTAAAGCTCTTGGTGTGAGAAAACTTTTCACCGGCTTAGTTTTTTGAAATTCAAAAATTTTATTTTTCTTTATAGAGTTAACACAAGGATGGCGGCTATTTTCAATTTCAAATATCGGTAAATCTTGGGTAATTATTTTTCTAGTACAAAAATTTGCACGGTGACCCCCGATCTTTATTCTCGATTTTGAAAGAGAATGGTGAAAGATTTCCCGAGAAAGTTTGAGCAAAAGTTTAAGTCTTTCACTTTCGAGGCGCGAAGTACCTTAAGGTACATCGATGATGCCATTTCTGTTACAAATTCAAGAACACCTTTATGGACTGGTCTACCAATAGGCCAAACCCGGAATTCGAATCGACCACGGTACAAACAAAGCCATGTGCGCAAACGCGCATAGACCTACGTGTATTTCCATACGCGTTAGTACACATGTGGGTTTGTTTGTACCGGCATCAGGTGATTATTTCGGCGTACTGAGTCTGTAGAACGCATCGCGTCCTTTTTATTTCGAGTAGAACCATTAGAGAAAAGGGTAACGGCAGAACCGGCTTCCCCTGTTTCGTATAATATATATTTCTAGAAATTGACAGTTCCGTGTCAATAGGAATTTTTTTTTTCATTCATGTCCCACGCATTAACAGCAGCCTTGCATTTTCGCCAGTTTAAGATGTATATACGTTTTCTAACGTATTTTCTACGCAAAAGCATGCATCGTATTGGCCAAATTCTCGGAGATACACAAACTTCCCTGTTTTGCAATCGTTTAGATCAGGGTTACGACAGGAAGCGACCTGTCTTCACTCAAATACTTGAATGGCAGATATTGCCGGACTGTTGAATGAATATAGTATGTCTACAGGGCAAATGATTACAGCTGTCATTAATGTGTGATTTTACTTAAAGTTTGACCATTTGCTATCGAGACTTGAGACTGACTGCATGTGGCAGGTGCTACGTGTTGGTCTGGATGTGTTTTCGAAACACCTGTCCCACTTATTGAATTTGAAAGACTAGACATATTTCTTTAGTATACTTGACTACGTAGTTTTGTCTTGTCTATATCTGCTCTTCTTGTTAATTATCTGACGTATGTAAGCTTAAGGTAGAACATACCTCAGGGACAGACATTCGGACTCTCAAACTTTTACAATTCTCTTCTGACATACCACATGTGGGGGTTCATTTTAAAGCTCTTGGTGAAATAAAACTTTTCATCGGCTTAGTTTTTCGAAATTCGAAAATTTTTATTTTTCTGCATAGAGTAAACACAGGGATGGCGGCCATTTTGAATTTCTAATATCGGTAAATCTTGGGTAATTTGTTTCTCTAGTGCCAAAATTTGCACGGTGACCCCCTATTTTATTCTTTGTTTTGAAAGAGAATGGTGAAAGATTCTTTGAGGAAAGTTAGAGCAAAAGTTTAAGTCTTTCACTTTCGAGGTGCATACTACCTTAATAAGCTTTAGGCCTATAAGATTGTATTGTGATAGCACGATATAGTTGTGCGCTACTATTGCATTCATTATCAGAAGCTAGCCTACAGCTACTGACCGGGACATTACCGTTCACTGCGTTCAATAGAATGATGACTTTTTCCTTTCATCGTAAATGATTTGACGAACTTCGTGATAATTTCAATTTGCCTTTCTGATAGGTTTGATGTGACATTCCACGGCAAGGCATCGCACGCAGCCTATGCACCATGGGAAGGGGTCAACGCCCTGGACGCTGCTGTCATGTTCTATCAAGGCATGTCTGTGATGCGACAGCAGGTGAAATCAACATGGAGAATCCACGGTAGTTAAGTCCTCTGCTTCATGGTATTGTGGGTTTTCAGTGTTTGCATCTGTGAATAATATTGTTTGGATACAATGATATACTTGCTGCACACTTTATTCGTACATTTGCCCACTTGTTTGCAAATGTGATAGAGAGCTGCAATTTTTTAAACTCGCGCTTTCTTCATGATCACTGTTCACAATGGCATACAGATTTTTGAACACAAACGCTGACATTCCTAGGATCCTCTGTCGCACTTTTTAAAAGACCATGGCCATCGTAAGGAAAAAAAGATGCAATAACGAGATTAAATAACATGTCAGGCTATTGTAATTGTCTTTCTGATCTTTATGACACCAGGCATCATATCAAATGGAGGCGCCAAGCCAAACATCATCCCTGAGAAGACAGTAGTGAACTATCAGCTGAGAACGCCGACAGAAGTAGAGTTGTCAGAACTGAAAGAAAGAGCATTGGCATGTGCTGAGGGAGCTGCCAAGGCCACTGGGTGCACGGTCAGTACTGTTATGAAACACGCTGTTCTTCTGGTTTCAACGTGTTCCTTTGACATAATTTTTCGGTATTTTCTTCCGTATACCAAAAACAAACTTATTTCGTTTCCACGTACCGCGCTGAAAGACTATACATCAGTTAAGTTTTAGCAAAGGGAAAATCAGATAATAGTAACTGCTACTAATGATAATTAAATCAAGTTCAGTACACAAATTTGGATCAATTCACGGGTGAAAATGGCTTGATGAGTAATACAGAGGAGACAGCTCATAATTGTCCATCAGGAATGACTGCAAAAATGATCAATAGGCCTACATCTCGAAAAGAAACAAATATACATGTAGAAGGTGTGTAGACTGTAGATAAATAACTGTTTATATGTTCACTATACACGTCCATATGCACATGTGTATATTATAATTGTGAGTGGGTGTGCACATACGTACATGTATTATTCTTCCAGTTGATACTTGTTAGGTCATGAATTTGACAAGTTAATACATGGGATAAGGGAAGTTATAGTTTTTCAAGGTTGCCATATTCATAATAATTACCAGCATTTCTATAGCATGATGGTAGGTTATCCCATACAGTATATCAGAAGCTGATATCCTGAACTTTAAAGCATCCCTGTACATGTCACCCAACAGATGGAATACACATATCACTGTGGCTACTCCAATGTCGTCCACAATAAACCTCTGGTCAAGCTCTTTGTCGATAATGCTGAAAGCCTTGGGGTGAACTTCATGCCAGAATCAGAAGTTGCTAAAATGTCGACGGGGTCAACCGATATGGGCAATGTAACCTACGAAGTGCCTGGCATTCATCCTATGTTCGGACTCAAGACACATGCCGTGAATCACTCTCGTGGTTTCACAGATGCTACAGGTAATTCATAGCGCCCTCGCTGGTCAGTTAAAGACAGCACTAGGGCGCGTTCGATTTGCCCGATCATGATTATGATATATGTAACATCATTTTCGAAATCGAAATCGATGTTGTAAACAAAACTGGCTATCACGATCGTGTTTTCATTTGACATGGCTGCCCTCAGTGTTGACGCATTTCTGCCGAGCTACAGCATAGTGTTTCGCAGTGACAATTTCAGGTCGCAGTGAAAATTGTCTGAGAAAGAACATTTCTATTTTACGTACATACTGGGAAAAATACTTATTGGGTGAACATGCTGAACACAATGTTTGAAAAAATTCACTTTGTCTTGTATGGTTACATATTAAGGGGCATCGGAAGCTCAAGATCCAACCCTGGTCCAAGCCAAGGCCATGGCTATGACAGTTCTGGACGTCTTCTTCCAAGGTGAAGACATTATGAAACAGATCAGAGAAGGTTTTGAAGAGGATATGAAAAAGAACAAAGGCAAATGAGGACAAATAAAGCTGTCTGCCATCAAAGAATAACTCGCATGAATTGTCGGTTTTCTTAACAGATATGAATATCCTGAATTTCAATTTATCGGCAGAAAGTAAATGGCAATCGCCTGACGTCACAATAGTTTGTTTACCTTTCATTCTGTGTTTTGTCAATAAGTGAAGCGATTTAAAATGAATTTTGCTTTACAGCCAGGGAAACTTTTCAATAAACTGAAACGGCATTTACTTAGTATTACGTTTTTTGGTCAATGCAACAAAAATCACTCTGCATCTTCACTGGCATCATCTTCGCTTGTCAAGGTGTCTTGTTCGGGCAGCTGGATGCTCCTCGAAATCACATTGGTGCACCAAATTTTGAAGGTCCGTCTTACTTCCCTCGGACGATATAGTAGGTGGATCCCTCACAGGGCAGTTTAGAGACTGTAGTCGAAGTCACGGACCCGTGCGAGCGGAAGATGCACTGGCCATGCGCCTATTGGACATTCAGTGACCAATAACAGGTTAAATCTCCAACGACCCACTTAATATCACTTTTGAGTGGCGCTATCAACTTCCGCTGTATATGCTAGGGAGAACCTTTGGAGAAATGGATTATATTATTCGATCATTTTCTAGAAAATTTCCATATTAAAGACATCATTTTCTTATAGACTATCCCTTGAAATGCACCCACTCTGAACAAAAGATTCAACAGATCAGATAGTGAGACACTCCTGTTTCTTTGTGGTTTACCATTTTCATTGATTTGCAGGTGTAAAATGAGTGAGGTGTAGATCTGATTACACTTTCTCTTACCCAGTCATCTAAACTTTCCTTCTTTATTTATTTATTGATTGATTTTCCCTGTCGAAAAATGCTTTTTCATGTACTTAATGACTATAAATCAAGCCCAAAGGTTAGAGATTACAAATCACCTATTAGATCTTTGGAAGTGCGGTCAGAATCACGACACGCAAATTTTTCATACTTTATGATATTTACAAATTTTTTCTCCAGATATTGCATGGCACAATGAGTGATTCGCCCGAATTTCATTTTTTTCGGCCGGCTATCATATCATCGTTTAGCAAAAGCAGCGAAATAGTACACAAGTGTTACTCTGCAGATACCCCCGTCCAAAAAAAAAAGTTGCCATGCCCCCACCGATCCCTTATCCACTATGCCCATGCCTAAGGGAGCGTTCAGTTTTTACGGCCGGGGGGGGGGGGCGGCAAAATCTTGTCGCCGGTGTTCAAAAAAAATAAGACCCCCTGCATTTTTCGCGAAAAAATGATGACCCCCCCTTTGTCAGACGAAAAAAATTGATGACCCCCCCCCCCCCCCCGCTGAAAAATAACCAAAACCCATTTGTCAAATTTACCCGCACAGTTTGAATTTGAACTCCGGTACGCGGCGCACTTTATTCGTGTAGCAGAGATGCCAGTGCACAAACTTCTCAGCCACATCCATGCAACGTCTGTTACTTAGGACGACTGTAAGGCAATTTTTAACTTCATTTCCATAGACAACTTATGTCCATGGACATTGTATAAAGTAAACTTTATTGGAGTGGTTCACCAAAGGCAGCCCTCTGGTTAAGAGGGTCATGGGCCATTACGTAAAGTCAACTTTATTCTTGTGGGCAACCAAAGGTGGCCAACTGGTAAAAAGAGGGTCGATCATGGCCATTGCACGAAGTAAACTTTACTGAACAGGGCCGCTGAAGGCGTCCAGCCGTTAAGATGGTCATGGGGTATTACAATAAAGTCAATTTATTGTAGTGGGCCGCCGGTAAAGAGGGTCGATCATGGCCATTGCATGAAGTAAAGCTAATTGGAGTGGGCCGCCAAAGGCGTCTGCCCGTTAAGAGGGTCATGGGTAATACATAAAGTATATTTATTGTAGTGGGCCGCCGAAGGCGGCCCGCCGGTAAAGAGGGTCGATCATGGCCATGGCATAAAGTGAACTTTATTGTAGGTATTATGTTTTTGAAAATGTGGTGACCCCCCCCTTTCCTACCAGTGAAAAAGTGATGACCCCCCTTCGCGGATTCCAAAATTATGATGACCCCCCCTGGATTTTGCCGCCCCCCCGGCCGTAAAAACTGAACGGTCCCTAAATGGCGCACCCAGCTAGGGGTATACTTATGCAAAAGTATGACGCGATTTTGCTCTCCGAACCTCATACGTATGACGTTCGTAGTTGAATAAAGGGATGTAAGTCGATAGCTCGATACCTCTTGTGTTTACTGCGTGAGTTTGAAACTTGCGAACCGGATTTAGTCACAATTTTGGCTCAAAAAATTTCCACGGCTTTTGCGTGCATAGGTAAGAGCAGTGGACTATAAGTGTAACCGGAGTTTTTTTATCGAACTTGACTCTAAACGTCAAAGGTATTCATATACCCATCGATGGTGGTTATTAGACAGTGTATGCATTGAAGTGTGTCGAATTTTATTGCATTTACGGAACCAGAACTGACCTGAAGGCAAACCCCGTGTCATACCTTCCTTTCTTCATAAGTTTCCTCCGAATACTCCAAGTGCCTGTGTCCATGCTTACCACCCACTGAAGCCAAGAAGTTCAGTCATTCCCAAATGCGTGGCAAGGTGAGGTTTTCTTATCCTTCTCTTTCTCACTTATTGGTATGACACCATTAGATACCGTATATGAATAAAAGCAAAAAACACCTCAGTGATCTACTTCACGTTGCAAACGTCTTTACGGTATTACATCACGCACACGTACAAAAGTTGGCCCCCGGTAATCGATAAGTAGGCCTACTGCTTTTACGTGATAAATTTTGTGATTTTAGCCGGCTGCATGAAAAATTATATGATGCGTCGTTATATTGGCAAAGTAAATGAGTGTACTTTGCGTTCATAAACGTGTTCAAGACAAACCCGTAAACCGGCTCTTTTTTATGATACTTTGACCTGTATAGGCCTATTGCTACTGCTCTCACGCGATTACGTACTATGCTGACAATTAGGGTAATCGGCAAGTTAGTTGTGAAGTCATCAAATTTGATGAATTTGCGAATAATTATCTTGCCATAGTAGTATTTTACTTGATATTTGAATCTAAACGGAAAGAAATAACATCACTCGTTTGTGTTGTCGAATTCCAAAATATCATACCGAGAGGATTTGTCACATGCGGCAACCAGAAGTTTTCCTGTGATGTCGTATTAAGAGCATATGCAGCAAAAATGATAAATCAAATATGTGAGTTTGAGATATTGTCCCTTTTATCCGCTTCTAAAGAGGTGGAATTTATTAGCTCAAATGAAATATCAATTTTGAGTCCCGCTAACGTGATAAGTTTTTTCGAATTTCGAAACGTTTTTATTGTCCGTAAGGAAAATTAATGGCAAAATAAGGAACTGCGCATGTGCGACTTTGTTGATTACAAACAATGTATTTCATCATGAACGTGAAAAAAGATCCCATGCACTATATAGCTATAGATGCATCATGTCAACATAGCTGCCACATTTGACTTTTACGATGTACATTATGACAAACATGATTTAACTTTCATCAATCGCCAACGTACCTGACGGCCGCCTCCCTTTAAGTTTATGGATTGGTAGAATGGGTTTCAATATGCGTAAGGGAGCCATCATTATTTACGGCCTGAGGGGGGTCCGGAGGAATTTCATCGGAAAGTACAATTTCGAGTAACCCCCTACCAACCGTGATGAATTTGAGTAAACCCCCTGTCTAACAGAAATTTTGACTAACCCCCCCCCTCCACTTAGAAAAGTTAAATATCAAGGCGTGTATTCAGAAATTTATACAGCAATAGTAAAGACCTTTCATATTCTGGTGTACCCTGCTCCATTATCATCGGTTAAAGTTATCTCATGACGGTTGAAATAGGTGAAACCGACAAAATGAAATTCAAAGTCACAACAAAATGTAGATACAAAAGCTCATGCTATATCCAGTATCCAACCATATAGTATTGTTTAATTGGGATGGGTATCATGACAGGGTTTTAACTCAGACATCTTAAAGGGGCAAAACTTGAAAGTACAGAGGGATAACACCTGGGAGGCTGACGGATAAAGTGTCAGAGGAGGTTGTACCCTCTGTTGCGTGGAAAAAATTGAGAAATCGATGTGTGCAATGGTGCAGGCTGATGTAACATGATAGGTGTTTTCAATTTGTATTTTTACTGGGTAAAAGTGTTAGAACACCCCAAGGGGGAGAGAGAGAGAGAGGGGGGGTGAGGGAGTGTCCCACTTTCGCATCGAATATTTTGAGAAATTGATTTGTGAAATGATGCAATCTGAGAGGTGTTTCAATTCATTTTGCACCAAAAATTGAGTAACCCGCCTTCTTTCGCTTCCTATTTTGAGCAACCCCCTTTTGGCTTTCCATTTTTTCAGTGACCCCCCCCCCCCGTAAATAATGACGGCTCCCTAAAGCTTACTCGTTCTCACTTCATTCGCAAATTTGGTCGCCTGTCCACATTACCGTGAAGATAATGGATCAGTTATGGTCAGAAAAGTTAAGATTTCACTCAAGATTTCGAGTTCCATGTAATTACTATAGATACGAAGTCACGATGGATTGGTCAAAAGGTGAACTCTGTGAAACTGGCAGCTGCGCCACTTCACGGGGGCACAGTCCCTCTGCTCTGTGACGGGGTCATGTTGTGGTCATGTCGGGGGTTAATCAACAAAAACAATTATCTTCAGGCTAGGCATGCGCAGACATTAGAAGGTGTCAGACGACAAGTACTCGGACGACTAACTAACTGCTGGCGGTTCGGTTGTTGACAATTGGATATTCGCGCGTTATCTCCACCTTAGATGCTAGTCATGTCATAATGTAAGCAGGTGAGCATAACAAGCGAAAGGGGACTGCCTTTTGGAACTTTTCCTATATGACGAAGTCAAAACGGCAAATATCTCATTTGTGAAAAAGTTTGGAGTGTACACCTCCACACAGGTTGGCACCACTATTGGCAGTAATGGCAGTTTTGATCTCCTCACAGTTGTAATACTTGTAATGGGGTCACGGTCTCCTTTGTGGAGGGGCCGTATCTCGACTGCCAGAGCTCGTATAAACATGTCAAAGTTTGAAATTTTTAGCTCTCTTTTTTGACAGCTGAGTTTCAGCTTTTGTAAACAAGAGAAACATGGCAGATCTCGAGAGTGCCAAGCAGAAAGCGTGCAAAGCCATCGATAGGGCAGCGACTGACCTGAATTCACTCAGTCAAGAAATATGGAATAAACCAGAGCTTGGTTATGAGGAAAACAGCGCCCATCAAGTTCTGACCGATTTTTTGGAGAAAAATGGTTTCAACGTGGAGAGGAAGTTCGCGGTGGACACTGCCTTCAGGGCGACGTTTGGTTCTCAAGAAAACAGTGGCATCAACGCGTGTGTTATCTGTGAATATGACGCTTTGCCAGAGATTGGCCATGCATGTGGACACAATCCGATCGCAGAGGCTGGAGCTGGTGCTGGATTAGGGATCAAAGCAGCCATGGAAGCAGCTGGAAGGCCACTGGGAAAGGTAACATGACTTACAAAACGGGTATATTTGACTAGAAGAAGCAGAAAACTACTTTCCAAGCCATAAAAACGAAAGGCTCATGACCTTGAACTTGTTGATGCTGCTGATACCCCTGGTATAGTTTATCCCCGCACAAGAATTACAATGTTTACAAGGGTTTGGATAATGAAACAACCGTGTCAAACTTGTAAATCTTCCTAAAATTATATGGTGCCATCAATTTCTATCAGTTCACACAGTGGATTGCAATGTGCAAGCTGCCTGCTAGAACTTAGAAGTTCTCGTTCTTACATTGAAGTTACATTGCTGTCTATATTGTGAAAGTAATAATTTATCATTTCTTTATTTAAAGCCATTACTCTTCGTTTCTGTATGTTTAATATGTGATGGAAAATGAAAATCCTTATATCATGAGGTAATGTTACGAGTTGCAAGTGAATACTGATAATAATTGCAAGTCTTTCGTCCTTTCAATTGATGGCCTGGTGTCTGTTTCTTGACTGGGCGAAGAAAAACACACTGCCACACTTTTTGGCATATTGCACGTTCTTCTCTTTCACAGTTGACTGTGATGGGGACACCAGCTGAGGAGGGAGGTGCAGGCAAGTTCAAGTTGATAGATGCAGGGGCATTTCAAGACATTGACCTTGCAATGATGGTTCATCCTGCAAACTTGGCATGCATGGCAAGTCCATCATTCTTGGCGTACACACTGTAAGTGAATAATGTACAAGGCTTGCTAACAAGTGTATAATAGTGTTTTATGTTTAGGGAAATTTTGGATACCTAA
Source organism: Ptychodera flava (assembly GCF_041260155.1). Taxonomy (NCBI): domain Eukaryota; kingdom Metazoa; phylum Hemichordata; class Enteropneusta; family Ptychoderidae; genus Ptychodera; species Ptychodera flava. The sequence continues at coordinate 20,175,909 of NC_091942.1, read as the reverse complement.
GAGGTAGATTTTATACTATTTTCAATTCAATGTTCAAAGTTCAATTAGTTCCATGATTTTGTAAAATAAAGTAATTTTAGCAGTTATTATGCATTAGTGTTACTCGTATGCAAAGCACTTTGACCTGGATGACTGCAATAAAATTATATGCTATCTAAACTGAATTGTAGAAAAGAGTGTCATCTGCACACATATGGGGTGAATATGATAGGTAAATTTCATCATACATTCCACTACATTGCGATAACTCTACTTCATCACAGTTGAAAAAATAGTTGTATCAACAGACTTGTACCCTCAAAGTCTAGGATTGAGGTTAAAGGCAATTATCAAGTTTTGTTTGTCATGCGTATATCAATCATACCATGGTCCTTAATGATTCATTTGAGTGAACATGTGGCACTTTTTTACAAGGCATAACATGTGATGATAATAATTGTGTGCGTAGTGATAATTGATATCCAGGGTACTGGGTAGATATCCAGGTTACTGGGCAGAACGCACCTCATACACCTCGGGGCTCTCAAATTTTTCCATTACTTTTCTGATCCACCACTTACTAATAGGTGGGCCGCATATTTTTATGCAGACAGACATGGTCCAAATCAGTGAACAGTGATACTTCTATACACTGTCCTTCAGTTAGCACATTTATACGAACCAACTTTAGTTTGACAATAAAATCATGAAAAAAATGCATAAAATTCGCAGCTATTGGGGCTTTATTCTTCTCTGGTAGGAAATGGGCCTGTTTTTAATAGCAGTGGCACTGATTACTACTATACCATACCTTTTATTCATGATGATGATTCATTACACACATGACACATTGACACACTGATAATACATGTGATGTTATTTGAATTTCACCTGCTTACAGGTTTGATGTGACATTCCAGGGCAAAGCATCGCATGCAGCCTATGCACCATGGGAAGGGGTCAACGCCCTGGATGCTGCTGTCATGTTCTATCAAGGCATGTCTGTGATGCGACAGCAGGTGAAATCAACGTGGAGGATCCACGGTAGTTACTTTTCCTTGTCCTCATTTAAATATTTTGATAACATATTCATTAATGCAATATCTTCATATACCGGTATGGCTCATTAGATCTTGATGTGTCAAAATGTGGAAAACATCTTTGTAAAGAAAATTGCTAGGAAAATGTCAAGCCTTCTGCTCTTGCCAGACAAATATTCTCACATGCAGCTGGAAACTTGAAAAAAGTGAATAAGTTTGACAACTGACTGTTCCATGCAGTTGAAAATGTCAGATTTTGTGAGGCATCTCATTTACACTTACCTATCCAACCATGAATTCTCTCAAAGAGTATGTGAGGTACAGGAATGACACTCCCTACCCAAAGATTGAAAAGTGCCTTAACTGTATATTTTATATATTTTTGTCTCACAATCTGGCATTCTACTTAAATGATAGTCTATTTTTAGATCCCTTCTTCATGCTCATTTTTATACAGACATCATATTCAGCTTTCTGTTCTGGTTATTTACAATGCTGTGGAATACGTTCTTTCTTCCTTTGTGCAACTTCAGGATCATATCAAATGGAGGCGCCAAGCCTAACATCATCCCTGAGAAGACAGTAGTGAACTATCAGCTGAGAACGCCGACAGAAGTAGAGTTATCAGAACTGAAAGAAAGAGCATTGGCATGTGCTGAGGGAGCTGCCAAGTCCACTGGGTGCACGGTCTGTACTGTTATAAAACATTCTGCTGATCAGATTTCAACATGTTTTGCTGCATTGCTCTTGCATCTATTTGTGCTATTTTTGTTCTCTGTACCAACTGCAAGTTTCTTTATTTCCCCTTGTATGAAGTGGGTTGAATGCCTCACCGTCTATGGAATGTCAGTACTGGATGTGCATGATTTGTTGCTGGTCAATTGGAGTCCACAGATTTTGATCAATATGCCATTTTGCAGCTTTATTAACTAAAGAATGTATGGCTAGATGGAGATGAATGCAACATTAAACTAGATAACTAAGAGGTCATATAGATGACTTGTAATACATTCTTTAATATTACAAGACAATGGTGACGATATTGCAATAATGAACATTGCATAATAATGTGAATGAAAAAATCCAGGTATTAAAGACTAATTATGCTGTTATGAAATAATATATTGTATTTGTGTGCATTGGTCCTTTTTAGACCCAATTAAGTCATTTTGAATCTGTACTAAAATGTAATTATTTATGCGTAAGATTATTACAGCCTTGAATCCATATCCTGTGTTGATTTGTCAAAGGGCCATATAGTATACCTCAACGTGATACTGTTTACACTCATTATCATGTGTGTATTTATAGAATGTGTTTTCTTTTTAATCTCATTAGCCACATACCTTGTGAAGGCTTACGCCAAGGTAAATTTTAGGCTGCTGATGAAATACATATATTATATGCATGTACAATATACAATACTCTGTCCTTTTTTTTTTGAGACCAGAGTCATTTTGACTGTATGTAGGAAATTTACTCATCAGTGCATCAGCTTAGTACAGCCTGGGTGTATCCAGTGGGTTTTTCTGAGGCTGATACTTTGGTAAAATTTCCTATAATATTTTTACAGTATTCCCTTGCATGAAAGTTAGCTATTTGTCTCAAATTCCACCATTGTGATTATTTTGCCATATACACATTAAAGTTACGGACCAGGCTGTTTGTATCTGTATCAATAATCTTGGTTGAAAGAGGATACATAGATACAATGTTGCAATATATAAAAACTGGCAACAGTGCTTGCATTAATATCACAACAAAATTTTTGAATGATACTTTACACTTACTTTTCATTTACACAATAATGCACCCTCCTAGCCCATAATGGACAAAAGGAATATTTACACAACATGATGTATGAGGCGAAGTAAAGTACATTACGGAATGCAAAGTGTGCTTGAGTCCATTACATTGGCAGGGAAGGGGTACATTTATTGCTATTATTTCATAGTTTTGGCAATGCCAGTGAATTTGCAGATGTAGAAAACATCTGGGTTCATAGTACTAGTTAACTGGATACATCTGTAATAACCTGGGGATGATGTCAAAAAATTCACTGGTATTGACAAAGCTGTAATATAATACTTAATAATAGCCACTGTCAGTACGTCTTGCTGTTGTAGCTGTGTGTACTAGTGTTGTTCCTAAGAATGTCCATTATTAAACATTATTAAACAACCTAACACGGCAGATGTTTGATATGTCAGTAAAATTTATTACATCACAGTTCTTACCTGTTTTTACATGCATAGCAATCGCTAGCATGTATGTATCTTGCTAGCAGGGGAGAGTGGTAGTTTTCCCAAATCCAGTGTACCTTTCACCAACAGATGGAATACACATACCACTCTGGCTACTCCAATGTTGTCCACAATAAGCCACTGATCAAACTCTTTGTCAATAATGCTGAAGGCCTTGGGGTGAAATTCATGCCAGAATCAGAAGTAGCAAAAAGGTCCAATGGTTCAACTGACATGGGTAATGTAACCTATGAAGTGCCAGGTATTCATCCTATGTTTTGCTTGGAGACAGATGCAGTGATTCACTCTCGTGGTTTCACCAAGGCCGCAGGTAATGTATAGCGCCCTCAGTGGTAAGCTCTGTTCATGACATCAGTATTCAAGGAATTCTGATATCTTTGGCAATTCCCAATTGGTTTAGTTAGTCATCAAATTTACATTTGCAAAGTCATTGACATCACCCCACAAAGTCAAATTTATTTGAGACAGGTATTATTGAAGTATGTGATATTTATATCGACAAAACTTACAATTGATCAGATAATATGTGTGTAACACAGGACTTTCTATGACATGTGTATCATAAACAATGTACATTGGCATAGTAGGACAAGGGCAATTTCACTTCACTGTGTCTGATTCACATGATTGTACTTTATCTAGGTGCACCTGAGGCTCAGGAACCAACCCTGGTCCAAGCCAAGGCCATGGCAATGACAGTTCTGGACGTCTTCTTCCACGGTGAAGATGCCATGAAACAGATCAGAGAAGATTTTGAAGAGGATATGAAGAAGAACAAAGGCAAATGAACTCAACTTGCAGGTGCAATTTATGAAAAACTCACCCAGGCTTTTTATAATCATCGGCAAAATAATACCTAATATGCAGAACTACTTCAGTACTAAGAATTTCTTGATATAAAACATTCATACCTTTTAAATATGCCAAAAAGATGGTAAATCAGTGATTATAACATTTGAAATTTGTTCTTATCAGGGAGATTGTATATTGTTATAATACTGTAGGGTTTATTTTATGTAAGTTTTTACCATAAGAATCAAATAAAATTATTACTTAATGTTTTATATATCACATGTGAGTATGAATCTTGAATGAATCATCATCCGAGAAGAGTAATTTACAGAAAAACGTGTGGTGATTGAGAATGGAGTGAATGACATTAGTCTGTTCCTCTTGGAGTTTTATTGAAACTTGGATTTTATTCATATAATCTATAAAGTTATCCAGGACTACTCTTTTTGAAACAATTTACATTTCTATTAATCATCATGGCTAACTTTTCAAGGCAAGACTGATTCTCACTGCAAGCTTACAGCATTGGAAAACAAACTGTATGTATAAATACATGCCTTCAAACTTGTTGCTCTTTCTCCAAGTTAATCTATATATTTAAATAGTTTTTGCACCTCTGTTGTTGTCTTACCTTGGCACCAGAATAGTGATTGGTGATACATATGCTTTCTTTAAAATAATTCAATCAAAGAACCCAACATACCATAGTAGGCATATGTTCTCTTCTCATTATTGCACACATAAAATGTCTGTAATTAAATTGTGAAATGTGAAATTCTCAGTATCATCATATTTTATTTACAGATCAGGATTGTATTTGTTAGCATATAAATTTAGATGATAAATGACCTTTCCTTCCTAATTGATGTGTGGCAGGAGACTATGATCCCTATTCATGCTATGGGGATGCTGTCACAAATTGTCAGACTGATAGCGCTAGCCAAGGGAGCCATTATTATTTTCGGCCTGGGGGTCGGAGGAATTTAATCGGAAACTCGAAATTTCGAGTAACCCCCCTTGCCAACCATGAGGAATTTGAGTAAACCCCTCTCTAACTCAGAAATTTTGACTGACCCCCACCCCCCACTTTGAAAAGTTAAATACCAATACATGTAATTGTAAAACTTTACAAAAATACAGCAATAGTAAAGACCTTTCAAATGATGTACCCTGCTAGATTATCATCGGTTATCTCATAATGGTTGAAAACGGTGAAACCAACAAAATTATATCCAAAGTGACAACAAAATACAGATATAAAAGCTCATGCCATAACCAGTATCCAACCATATAGTATTGTTGAATTTGGATGGGTATCATGACAGGGTTTCACTGGGATATCTGACTGAGCAGAATTTGAAAGTACAAGAGGGGAGAATACGCGAGAGGCTGAGGGGGAAAGCGTCAGGGGGTGGGGCTGTTCCCTGTCTTGCACGGAAAATTTTTGAGAAATTTATGTGTGTAATGGTGCAATCAGAGAGGGACGTGTTTCAATTTATTTTGAACTCTGTAAAATTGTTTGAAAATGACATGGAACACTGATATTTTTATTACTTTTTTTGCATGATCAGTGTTTGAGTCACGATACTCAACAACCAAACAATGACAATACATGTTGAGAAAAGTAGTTCTCAGTTTGTCAGAGATTGAAGATCAAAGAATATGCAGGAATGAAAAATCTTTGACCTTCATGTGTCATCTCTCCAGCTGCCAGCTTCTAATGAAAAGCCTGAATACAGTATGGTTAAATTCCAAAATGTTTATTGAAGTCAATTAAAATATGTTTCTGTGATAATAAAGGATGAATTCACAACAGTTTAGTTTTGTCCTAGATCCTGTGAAAATTTTGGGAAATGTGCAATGGTGTGGTCTGGTACAATCTGAGAGGTATTTTCAATTCGTCCTTTACTAGTAAAACTGTCAGAACACCCCAGGGGGAGAACATGAGAGGGGGTGTCCCCCCTCTCTTGTCGAAAATGTTGAGAAATTGATATGTGCAATGGTGCAATCTGAGAGGTGTTTCAATTTATTTTGCACTTAAAATTGAATAACCCCTTCTTCCTCTCCACATTTTGAGCACCCGCCTTAAAGTTTTCAATTTTTTGAGTGAGCCCCCCCTAAAATTCCTCCGCCCCCAAGACGTAAATAATGACGGCTCCCTAAGCGTTCTATGGAATGCAGCATTGTCATGGTCACTTTTCAAATCTATATGCAACTGCCGTAATTATGATTGTAGACATAGATGAAATACTGCTATGTGCTCACCCACCTTCGCCGGAATTTATAGGCATGAAACACTTCGTTACACACGTCTGTGTGACAGGATCGACACAACGAGACTGTCCTCGAAACAGCGCCATCGTACCACAAAAGTGAACAGGATGTGCAGTCACGTGACCAGCGCACTTCCTTGTTCTCGTCAAACTTACGAGGAAGTTCCCCGAAAGTTGACGCACGCTCTGCACCCGCTGTCGAAAGAAGAAGATACTGCGAGATTTGACGCATTGTTTCTTTACTTCGAGTCTAAATAAGGGATACAACAATGTTGCGAGGCGTTCTCCTCGCTTTGGTCGCACTCCTGTCGGCGTCGACATCGTCAAGTAAGTGACTATATCGTATACATGATGCATGATGGTGTGTGATCTTTGGAGGTACATCGCGCGTCTTCTTACGGTCGCAAGTTCAAGGTCAAACTTGAACAGTTCATGATAGGCAACACAGACTGCGTTTTTGGCTTCAAAAATCGAAAATTAATGAAGTCTGTCAGCGTATATTTTTGTTTGCACTAAGTTTGCGCACACAATGCAAAATCTGGTGCTATTGTAGTGCTATTGTAAACAAACAAAGCGCGTGAATTCAACTATGAGAGATTGCTGTCAAATTTGGTTGCGCACAGGTTGGCCTGTTTGTACTCAGTGTATCGTTTTGCCTTGGGGTATAAACTCCAATTATTTTGCAGAAACAATGCATAAAACTACCGCCAGCAGCGAATATCCCACCGGGTATATGAATTAGACACTGTTCTTTCAATGACAAAACTTTTCAGGGTAGTCTTTTCATGGTGTCATGTTCTAGACGTATACAACGTACGGGGCATAAAGTGATTGGCTAGAAATATATTGATTGGCTTAAAGATTTACCGTGCCCAGCGAATTCAGCGAATGGCAGTGTCGGGCAGATGTATTAATCATCCATTAAAAACAAACCATATAAATTCAAATGAGAACCCTGACAGCTTGTTTTGCGATTTTGCAATTATTTTTCGTAGAGAAATCAATGGTATTTTATATAATTGGCAAGTGTAAAAATTAGGTGCCCACACTGGATAAGTAGCTCAGCCATTCTCAAAACTCGGAGTTTAGGACTTCAAAATTTGAACAAGCACCCCGAAGCAAAAATAGTCCCCAGTGCTCTCTTATTGTTTTGTTTATGATTTTTTTGTGAAATATATTTTCTCAGTTAATTGGGGAAAATTAAGTTAACATTTGCTTAGGCTGCCAGGTTTGTCAGTCACAATCAAATGATTACCTGCATAAATACATAATTCATGAAAAAATCTTGTAAAAAGAATTAAGACAGTAGAAAATTCTGCCGTTTGAGTGAGCTCTACTTTTAATAAATTTATTACCACTTTTGACTGAAATGAAATTTTGCCAAAGTATGATAATAATACTGTACATCACATTTCCATAAATTCAGAAATGTGGTGTTGTAGACCAAGTGTGTCCACTTGAAGTTCATACATTTGATTGAACAACAGAGAAAAGTGTCCCACCTGAATGGAAGGCTGACCATGAGATGGTTTGGGAATTTTTTATCATTATTTGTTTGAAATGTCATAATCACTTCAGGACAAAAAAAGAGGTAGTTAATTTACTGCCAGCAGCAATGTTAATCACTTGGCCTGAGAGTGCTTAATCTGGTAGCTATTACAGAATTAGTGTTTAATTGTAATGAATCAATTTGTATGTGGTGAAAAATATTGAACAAAAGCAAAGGAGTTTCTTCCAGTCATTTTAAGGTAAAATGGACCTTGGGAACAGATATTTGGACTCTCAAACTTTTGCAATACTTTTTTGGCCTACATCTTGTGGGCCTCATTTTGAATCTCATGGAGTAAATAAAGTTTTCACTTGCTTGTTTTTGTAAAAATCAAAAATTTAATTTTTCAACATAGAGTAAATACAAAGAGTGGTGCCCTTTTTGAATTTTAAGAGACAGTAAATATTGGGTAATTTGTTTCTCTAGTGCCAAATATTGCATGGTGGACTTTAATGTTGATTTGGAAAGGGAATGGTTGAAAATTTCTTACTGAAAGTTTAAGCAAACTTTTAAGTATTTTAATTCAGGGGCACATATGACTTCAAGTTACAGTCAGTGATGAAGCAATTTAGAATTTACTTCCAATGTAGGATGAAAGCCTGTCTACTGTATGGACACCTTTTGTGACAGCAGACACAATAATCTGCAGAATTTGGCTGCAAAATCTATCCCTCAGAAAAATGAATCCTTATTAAAGAGGTATTCACAGATAGTGGTACAGTTTATGGTGCAAGTCACAAACAATCAAGTGAAATTTTAAAAAAAATCCCAAAGAGATATTCATGTCTGGCATAACACATTTTTCTTCCAAAATTTCAAGATGGAAATACATGTATGCTGATGATTTTATCTTTCATAATTTGTGCAAAGTATTTTGATATTCATATGAGTTGTTATTGTGTTTACTAACTGACACGATTTGTAATTTCAACAGGTGCATCCGATGGAGTTCTGTTCCCGAGTGGTAATGTCTTCCAACCAGTGGAGCTACCCCCAGGGAGTGACGCAGACAATCATGAAGATCCCTACAACACAGGGGCTCTGCTGTTTGACTCCACGGGACAGGAGGAAATGCGGCTGTCTCTCAACTACCATGTGAGAGACTTCAAGTCAAGCTCATCACAGTATTTCAGAGCCCACCCAGTACTCTTGCAGTGCCTGCAGAAAGTCAGGACAGCCATGTACAAAATGGGAGAAAAGGTAAGTGTGCGGAATAACACAGAAATTATCACAATTTGTCATTTAGATTGCTGGGACATTTTAAAATTTTCGTGAAATTGCCGGACGTTTACTTAAAATTGCAACTGCTATCGGTTACTTCCAGTTGTGCTGAGACTAGCAGCTGCCATGAAAACACCTTTTACCGTGGGGCTCACATACAAGTTGTATATAAATTTAACTTTAAATGTTATGATACTTGTTGAACATGCTCTTGACGTGGTAACTGTATTCTGATCTGTAAGTGTGAGTTTACACTTGAAATGTAAGGTCTGCCCATCTCGAACAAGCTAATATTATTAATGCTATTTCAAGTAAACTTCAAAACCTCCTACAGTAGCTCTGAACGTACAAGCAGGGAATTGCAGTAACTTCTGTATGGTCTCCATACCAAGAGTTCTATGGTCCAAGACTGTGCATTTATGCTGTGTGACATATCCTGCAGATATGATTTAGCATTATCTAAAAATGTTATCCCATTTTCTGGTATAAGCACATTTCCCCTGCCAATATTGCCCCTTTGACATGAAAGCCAAGATGCTTGGCTGGCCAGGGGTCCATATTCTTGTTAGTAAAAACTATTTTCTATCGGCTAGATTGATCTAGCATTTCCACAAAGGTGGTCAAATCACAGTTGGTGCTAAATTTAGAACTTGTTATTCTTTGGTAGCACAAAAGTCAACATCTTACCTATAATAAACAGAAAATTTTTGTCACACACTTGGGGATTCAATATATGCAAATTTGAAATATGTAGTTTCGGAATAGGACCAATCGTATTTTAGTCAGACTGCTGAAGTATCCCTATCTTACTAATGTATAGCCAGCCATCAGCCAATTGTTTATGTTATACGTGTCACACAGTGAATGCACAGCAATCGTTGCTTGTCTGGTCATGTGAACACACATTCAGTGGTTACAGACAATGGCAAACAAAAGTACTGCAGACTTTTAAATTAAAAGTTTGATCCTAAAAGCTAAGTTGGTGGCCCTTGAAAAATTTCTTTTGTCAAACTTGAACTCTATATAATAGTCATTCCTGAACAATTCAATAGTGTAAATGAAATGTTTCTCGTGATGGGGAATATTTACCCTTTCACATTTCTAAAAGACCATAGACTCCACAAATATATGGCTTTTGTTATGTTGAAATCTTTTCTGTTCTACAATGCCATTTTGACGATACCTAATCAGGGTATTCACAATTTAATCTGAAGAAGTATAATGAAAACAGAAAATTCAAAGCCCATTACTTGTGACAACTTAAATAAAACTTTTATCAGTGATTATTCTGCAGGCCATACGATACTTTTTTCCAAAATCATCAGGGCTTTGCTCGCAGAAATGATCTATGCAGATTTTGCATAAAATAATCAATACTAAAGGGTTGAAAAGCTACAAAACATGAGTTACTTTTTCTTGATAATGGCATTGTGCTAACAGTCAATTTCCCTTTGTTTCCAACCAAATCTTTTATATTTGTACAAAAGTGACTGAAAGTGGTGTCTCAGTGTAAGTTTTTCTCTGTCAAAATTGTTCCTAACAATCTCAAATAACATTGTTCACCCCATGCAGTTTAATCCTAAAAGAGTTCTCACTGTGCGAGTGATTGTTTTCAAATGAACTTTAAAGTTTCAGACCTTTGTTCTGTCATTATGACAAAGAATTGCAAGAATGAGGTTGAAAATAAGGACCAAAATCCAAGGCTTGGAATATCATGACATTGATAATTGTGTACACTTCAGTGTTGCTGAGATCCCAACTCCTGTTTTAGTTTAAGTATTAATTTCTTGGTCCCAACAATGAAATGTATTCAGTGATCAGGCCTAATAAACAGCCAGCTTCAAGATTGAATGTAGCAGAAAACATGAAGTTAATGCTCTTAATAATCACTCTGTAAATATAGAATTAATGCTGACAACATTTTCTCGGGCATTAAAATCTTTTTAAGATACAACAACCTGTCATTTGTAATTGTTGTACAAGATTTATAAGATTTTCTGATTGGCCAGAAATGATAACATCTTTTTATCAACATTATTTGATAGAAATTCCTCACCAACCCTTCCCCACTCTCAGTATGTTCCTGTTTTAAATGCATCATCACTGAAAGATTTCTTAAAGTATGAAACACATGTCTTCTGGGCATTGACAATTTGACACATTGGAGATACAGGCCCTCCGGTGACCTTTAACCCCTTTCCTGTTGTGGTTACCAATTTGTTGCTGTGCTGGTCTTATCTAGTGTCGTGACCGGTTTCGGCAATTTGTGAATGCTTTGTCGTGATGTTGTTCACAATTGCTATTTTTCCAATGTTTAACCTTAGCAAATACCTGGTATTTGATACCATCCAGGTCTCCTGAACAACAGTCTCCTCTTGGAGGCTGATACTAATGAGTTCCATAAATAGACATTTCCTGATTCTTCGATTTTCTGATCTGGCTTTGAAATTGTATCTTTTATACATTTGTGGCTTATGTGGTTTCCTTTTAATTCAACCTCTACCAGTAATACTTGAATCATTTCCCTGTTTCAAGATTTCCCCGTTATAGGATTTTGATGAGATTGTGTGATTTCATGATTTGAATCAGGCTGTTATAGTTTCTTAAAATAAGTTCAAAAGATCAATATGTAATTGCATATGTGAAAGTTTTAATTTGCAGTTTAAGACAAGTCAGAACAATTACAAAATTCTGCATACATGTATCTGTAATCAGCACTGTGTCGTAAAAACATTAGCTCACAATGCTCCATACATATCACATTGCATCTAGGACAAATATACAATCATAGAACCAATATATCATTTGACCTCAGTGTGACAAGTTCTGCAATACAGCTATGTCCCAATTAATCTTATTGTGTACCATTTTCTTCTGCTGACTGGTCTGTTTGTCTCAGTAAAATAGGCATTTCAAATCAAAAATAAAGGCTTTTTGCAGGTCGCATCCCACAATAGCCCCCCAAGATGTCATGGTTTTGGTGTGCCCTGTAACTTGCAACATTTCTTCTTAACTCAGGACCAATACTTAGAAGTTCTTGACAATTTCTTTGCCTCAACCCTACGCCAACTAGTACACATGTACATGTCTGTAAGATGTAAATAATATATCGCTCCAGTTTGGTTTTTTAGGACAAAGTGCTTAACTTTGAAATCATTCAGTTGCTAGAATTACAAGAGCTTTGTAGTACTATCCAAACCTAAGCTGTCACTATTTTCAAATGTTCATGAATTTTGTTCCTGAGATCAAGCTAAACAACTTGACTTTTCAGTCTTGAAGTTGATGTAACTGTACCATGGCCATGAAATTCCAGTCTGACAGTCTCTAGAAATCAATACACTTAAATACAAGGAAGTATATAAACTGACAAAAGTCTTGTCCAAACTTGTCTGATTTGCTGAATGAGTGTTCATACTTGCTTTTCACAAACTTTCTCTGTATCCTTGCATCCAAAAATAACATTTCATTTCCTTGTACAGCTCTTCATTGCATAATCATTCTGAAAAGCTGCAAGTTTGTTGTAGTCTGTTGCCCCCAGAGCTGAATTGTTTGCCTGAGTCTCAGACTTACCGCTACAAACCATTTATTTTCCTCAAGAACAGGTCTTTTGTATATATCGAAACAAGCAAACACGTACACATCATGCATACAAGTATGTATGGTTTTTAAGGGAGCTACACAAATTGAATGTAGTGTCATTCAATATTTTATCCACAGCATCAAAATAATTGCAAGAAGACCCTTCTTTTGATCCAAGAAATTTGTTTGATACATGAAATATATATGTTGTAAAAAATGACAAAGGAACTAGTGTTTACTGTGTACTTGAATCAGTTATGCAGAAAATCACACTATTAAAGAGGCATTATTGCTGATGAGTTTAAACTGAAAACATGCACATTGTATTGATCGATTTAAAATTCAATGGGAAACAAAAGTTTGCAAAGTGCGAATAAGACAGGTAGAACAATCTGTGTGCTACGTCAAGAAATGTGCTCCTGTAAGAGTATTTTGTCTCTTCATAGTTTATGCTGTGAGCTAGGTGCTAGATGCTCATTGTATACTATACTGTAGTTTAGAAGTTAAATTTCTGTGTTTTCCATTGCAGGTGGTGATAGCCAATGGCTACAACACCAGAGATGATGTATCAGGATCTAGTGACACGCACATCCAATACCTGAGATCTGGATCCGCAGCGGAGCTGGCGTATAAATATGGCGGCACCGGTAATAAGGACGCAGTGGATCTTGCAGACGTCATTGTCAGACAGTGCATCACTCTTTTCCATGTAAGATTTTTCTTTCTTTCTTTCTTTCTTTCTTAAATGCTTACCGGGATTAAAATATGCCAGGCCATTTGTTCTACGCTTTTTATCAATATTCAAGAAAGTTAGTGGTATCATTCATTACCTGTGAATCATCATAAAAGAATGATTGATTAGATAAAGCACATGCATGTACCTTCAGCCCTGCCTACAGGGAACAGTGACGTAATTTCCTGTGTTTACCAGGAATATATATCAACTTGCTAAATTCCCTTAAAAACCTCTCACCTATATTGAAAGTTTGATTATACATTAATTTGATGTTTAACATTTAATCATACTTTTTGTTAGCCTTGTTAATTAACTCAGGATGTTTGGTATTTCTTGACATTAAAAACATCATGAGAAATAATGGCTTAAACACAGTCTCTTCAAATAATGATCTGGACTATATCTAGAATGGTATTCTATTTGTTGATTGTGTAAAGTTGAACCATATAGTGTACCATATCGGTCTACCATAGTTGAGCTGCAAGGGAATAAGTGTACATATCATTTTTAAATTGGGTAGAATTCACACCAGGCAATACATACAACATATTGTAATTACCGTACATGGCCTCTTTAGGAAGGGAAACATGGTTCTGTTAAACTATATCTGCAAGTCCACAGATTACTTGTGTGTATACTTGTGATCATCTGTCACAATCATTTTGCTCCTATACCGATGCTTATCAGCCTGTTGGTTTTGCCCGATTTTACATATTATATCATGAAAATATTTTTAAGTACATAAAAGTGTTGCAAAGAATAAATTTTATATGCCTTCAAGCTAGCAACAGCAGTAGAATAAGGAATGTAATGTAAAAACTTACACAAACAACATGGGTCTTACAGTTCGTTCTGAAAAATTCTTAAAGATGTATGAAAAGGAAGAGCTGATATTCAGCTCTGATAGAAATATTTCCCAGAAATTTGATTTGTCTGTGTTAGAAGGCTGTACAACCTACATAGTCATTCAGACTTGACTTCCAAGTAAAATGACATAATAAATACATATGTTTAAAGGCCAGGGACTTGATACCCGGGATCAAGTTAAGCCCGTTCACCTTTGACATTCACGGGCGGGATCGAATGTTTCTGTCGATGTTTATTACGGTCACGAGAAAACATAGATAAGAACTTTGATTAGTGTGCACAGGAGTTTATGAACAAGCCATGCAAACAACAGATTATACGTTACTGAATACAACGGCCATACCAGTATACTGACTGAGAAACAACGTTTCATGAAGCCAGCAATGCTTATAGCAATAACGTGCGATGACAAAGATTTATGAACAGTCAATCCATGACACCTTCGCAACTGACGTTATTACGTTCCGTTAGAGACACGTCGCCATTGCGACCTTTTGCCTCAGGCCAAGGCTCTTTGCCAGATTCAGTGCGTCCCTTCGACTTTGAGTGAGCGCTTCGAATGCAACGGCAAAGCACGGTCCCTCCACAAAATTTTGTGGAGGGCGGTTAATTCTCAGAAATACATTTTTTATTTGACAGAAAACTAGTTTGTATGCGTAAATACTTCCATGTTCGGCACACAACACGATATGAAGACGGTAACAAGTGAGAACGGCCCCACGCTACGTACGTTCGAGAAAACGGTCCCGGGACCGAGCATGTCGAGCACTCGTGAATCGTCGCGATGCGAAGTCTGCTTGTATCCGGAAGAGAATTAGCAAAGCTATATCATCTGACCGCATACCAAAGACATTTCTCCATGACGATACACACGTTGAGTGATTCCTTGCTGTATAGACTTCGCCGCCAAACACAATTCATTGGCAGACGTCAGAACACCAGTACTTCGATCAAGCCTGATTTAGGCCTACTGTAAGAGTTTCAGTAACCGCATGCACAAGTTTGAAAAAAAAATCATGTTGCGCAACTGCAATAGTTGATTCGCGTGGCCAGTTCGACAAAACCACTGTATGGACCTATTATTGCAGCTCGACAAACCCCATGGCCCAGCCATTGCGCAATACTCATGTCGCTGTCTGTGGGACTGTCTCGTATTTGGAGGTCCGTGTTTCCGTCTGGGTATTTAGCGTGCAAGTACTTTGATAGCTGACTGCCATGCCTGTTCTGCGTTATGACCGAAACTAGGGCAATACGATTATCAAACACACATATATACTTCATTTACGGACATTGGTTTAGGCACGGTCCCTCCTAACTCACAGGGACCGTGGTTGTTGGCGTAACCTAGTTGTTTTTGCACGCGTAGTCCTCTTTCAAATTCAATGCAGTCTGGCCTTGAACAGTTTGTGGTGCCCAATTGTACCAAACATGTGTAATTACTTTATGAAAAATCGCATCTGAAGGAAACCGCCAAAAAAAGTGAAGGCATCGGAACCAACTTTCAAGGAATAAAATTGTGGCAAGGACAAGTTGTTCATCAGCCGTAACAAAACAAACGAAAAATGAAAATATCGTTACTCATCAAGTGATCAACAACGTCAATAACTGCAATAATCATAGTCCGCGGGCCGTGCGCAGACTTTTTCTGACGTATTGGCTATGTAACGCCGGCCCGTACATGGTCCATACGTACAGGTCGGCGCTACACAGCTAACACGTCAGAAAGAACCGGCGCACTGCCCGTGGGGTACAATTATTGCGGCTACAACGTCAGCTGCTTGAGCTGCGTTTATAGCGAATGACCTCGGTTAATTGTCAGAATTATAGTCGCGAAACGATACCCGACACTTCTTCTGAAACAAGATTTAACCACTACAGCGATCCTAATTGTGGTCAATCTGGATTTTTATATAGAGAAGGGGTTTGCACAAAGTGGAAACACTTTCTTCAAGTTTCCGCCTTACGAGTTTTTATGACTGATAGCCTAATCGATTATCCCCTATTTAAACCGACAGGCACGTCACACATTTCCACACATTGACTAATTGATAGCTGCATTAATTGTAGGGGCTGGGTCAGGCGGCTTGGACCTCTGTCGTGTGGCTTGCGCGATTCAAAACCGCATGACAGAGGCCAAAGCTGCATGACCAGCCCACCAAGGCTACATTTATTGCAGCTAACTAATTTACTTTGTCGGCACTCCACTGAGGTTGGAAATCTTTGCATCCACAGTGAAACATTCTGATTCGGAACAAATCTTTTATACTCATCCAACGATAATTTTCGTAGCAGTTTGTCTTCTATCATATGTTACAGGTCAAACTTTTGAACAAGCATCCAACAGAGAATTCGTATTCCATCGAATTAGTGTCATATGATTTATTTATACATAATAGCGTTTTTAGGTATCAAATGTTTCAGAAATGGGACATATGCACAATAATAACACTACATTTCACAATTCCGCTAAATACTTTTCTTTATTTCTAATCAAATAGCTGTACAACGTGACTGTAATTAACATAGCCCAGTTTCATGCATAAATAACCCCCATCAATCTCTCCCAAATCATCTTTTTCCAGGTATGTGTCTTCTTAGATAGGTTTCTTCTACCAGCCTGCCTATGGGGTGTTCTGCCATCACCACGAAAGGTTACAGATGTAGCCCGACGATCAACATTTTCATTCTGTAAAAATTTGTAAAAATCATTAGCAATGGAATCGTTTCTCATTAACATTTGGATTGTTAAATATTACTTTTTCATATTCTGGTCTACTTTAACTCGTGGAGTTGTTCGATCTCTGGATACACTACATATACATATCGCTTTTCCAAAAAACGACTGTGCCTGACGAAATTTAACTATCTGCAGTTACTTGCTCTTGTAAATGACTTCAAAATCGGACGAGAAAATGTACTGTAATAATGTAACAATGTAATGTGATGTGATGAGAAAATTGTATTCCAAAAATAACAGGTACAGGTGTATGAGATAATTCAAGTGTACGGAATAGACCAGTTTCATGAAGGTACATACCCAATCCAAACACGCCATATCACTCCGCAACTTGTACTTCTTATCCCCAAAGACGATGCGTTTGTCTTGATACAAAAGACACACATTGTTGTAGCTTCTACATAATGTGTGTCTTTACACTGCGAAGTAAGAAAAAAAACCAGTTTAACTTACAAATATGTAATGACTAATTTTATTGAAATCATTGGATGTCGACATTGGCATGTTGTCAATGTAATAATTTATGTATTTATTTATTTACAACAGAAGCAACGTCCAGTTACAGGCCCAATAAGAATTGAATTAAAAAGTCTAAAAGTATGACAAACTGTATACAAGAACATAAAGAACAGTAAAAGAAAACAACTAAAAAACCTACAACAACAAGAAAACAGCCAGTAAAATAATGACAGCAGCAACTAAACGATGAAGCAGAGATCAGCATACAGATAACAGTAAAAAGACACAAACATATTACATAGAAGAATATGAGCCCCTAACATTACAAAACTCTTGGTATGAAAATTTAAACTTGTCAATGTTCTATTGACATAAGCTTACAAAACTTACTGAGTAACTTAAAAAATAACTCTTTTTGATGGAAAAAACACAATAATTTACTCTCTAGCTCTTGTAACCATATCCGGCACTATTTAAACATGAATACAATATAATCAACTTACGTTAATGTATGCCTCTGTCTGTTTATATACAATACAATTCTTCAAGAAGTTGGTGAGAATGTCAATAGCACACTGGCTTGTGAGTGTGTGGTGGGAAGGCTCGTACGCTTCGTCTGGATGTACAATACGGCATCTTGATTGCTCATGACAGTCATCGTGGATATTCTGAAATAAAATGTAACGTTATCATTGTCCATGATGTACTGAGAATCAATATGGTGACAAATGAAACATATATTTACATTTAACTTATAGTTATACAACCTGAAAATGTTTGACAATATTCAGAAGGTTTCTCCTTAAAATATTGCATGCCTCGTTACGCATTCCTTCCGTTTTTTCCCGGCCATTCTGATATTCCATGGATCGCTTCATACACCAATATACATGAGTTTTAATTGCTGCACCTGTAATAAAAAAAAATAATGTTGTCCTTGTTTTAATATTTTAGCAGTAATGACTATCCTGCAAGATTCTTTGATGATAGTCGTTACCTATAGGCTATGTGTTCCGTTTCAAACTATAGTTTACAGTTCACATGCATGTTTTCTGTAACTAACTTAGCCGGGTGAACTCGACGCTCGGTGAACTCGAAGTGTTGCAAATCACTTTTCCGTCATTTCGTCAACTTGAACATAAACTATTTATCACAATGTAATAAAGTCTAACTAATGATGACTAATACTGACGTTGTACCCTACCTTTATCAGATAATTGAGCGTGCCACGTCTTCCCATGGATTTTTTGAGCACCGCCAGTAATCTTCTTTATTTGCTTACCGATTTCTTTTGTGACTATCAAAGCAAGTGCAGTGAAAAAAGGCGATATTGATCAGTTGATGGTGATAAACTTTTTTCAATTGTTCTGCTGAAGTGAAATTATCAATTACTTTATCATTTACGTTGAAACGTGATACAGTTTCAAATTTACATGTGTCTCCAAAAACCATGCATGTTAGAATATTTCAGTTGTAGCTCATATGCTCAATAATATGTGTACACAATTCAAATACATTTAATTTTGTATTTGTGCTGGTAAAACAACATGTCAACGGTTCAACTGCCATATACAGAACACACTTTGTGGAGGACTAGCCTAAAACAGTATGTGAAAACATGCAAGAATATCAAACCACAATAGGCCTAATACTCACCATGCCACGTGCCATTCGCATTTAATGTTTCTGGTCGTCTTTCCCGGAGGTACTTATTTACAGACGTGTTTCTGTCGTGTGCATGGACTAGGACTGGCACGTCTATAATTAAGTAATTATCACAATTAAAAAGGAAAAAGTAGTATCTCTTCAAAAAACTACATAGCATGAATATTTTACAAAGTCCATAGTTACATAGTCCAGTCACACTGCTGTTTTGTTATCGTTATACTATTTGGTAATTACAAGCTTACAACTAAAAAATCCCGTACTTATATAATTACCCTTCTCATCTGCCCATTCGTAAATTTCCTCACTCCTGCCATCTCATGCCTCTGTGTACATCTGTCGTCAGTTCTGGTAACAACTTCCTTGAATATACATTTGTGGGTCCTACCGATGAAGGAAAATGTGATACATGAAAGATATACTGTATTAGCATACTTTTTTCCGGAGCAAATGTAAAATACAAATTAAATTGCGCGCGCAAAACCTTTATTAAATCGTAAAGCGTGGGTATGTTTTGAACAGAGTTTGAAAAAGACACTTCCTCCTACTGAAATTGTAAACTTATAACTATTAATGTCAAATGAGCAACATTAGATATTTAGGCCTACCAATATGTAAACATGTGATTTATTTAAATAGATGTGTAGTTATGGCATAGGAACAAGGTAATTTCCATGGACAAAACAAACCGTTATTTTCCACGTTTAAATTTATAGTAAAATCACTTTACAGGTGTTATAAAAGAATAAAAACGCACTAACTTATCTCCAAGAAAGACGATGTCACTCTGTTTTGCATTTTTACGGGTTCCATAGCGAGCATCCGACATGACATCTATAGAACCCAGTCGATCCCCGTCATAAGAAGCAATCTGCTACGGAAAACACAGCCCGCGGATTAGAAATATATCAATATTGAAAACTGTACATATTTTATTAAATATTTAATCCTTTCTGTTAGCGTTTCACTCCGTCTTTGGATACGACATAGTGAAACGAAAAAGGTATTACAAAGTGAAGATGTACGGAAAAGATAAGTACATGTACATGTATTAACCGCCATTTTGGAAATCTTGAGTCTGCGCAATAGTGAGCTACCTTCTGCCAGATTCAGGCAAAATTCCTCTGTAGGCAAATCGCATTCACTACACTCTTCGCGTACACAAAGTCAAACGTTCAAAACGTCAAACGTGATGGGCAACCATTTGCTTATCGCTTTTCACAACGTAAACTTCGAAAACTACAAACCTCAAGAAGGGCGTCTTCTCTACTTTCGTCCGCAGCACACGTTACAATTGGCTCGTATTGACTAACGACTGAGGCAGAAAATAGAATAAAATTGTCATCGCGTTATATAATCCGTTCATTGAGATGATGATGATGATGATGATGATAATGATGATGATGATGATGATGATAGTCGTCGTCGTCGCAAGTTCATTGAAATTGTTTCTTCTCAGGTCGAGCGTGTTGAAACGGGCAAATAATTGGCTTTATGAAGATTTTGTTACCATATTGCGAAGAAATGTTTATTTAGGCCTGATCTTTGAAGTGAAACTGTTAATTTTTTTGCTGTACTTACATGTTTTTCTGTACTCTTTTTTTATAGTTCCCATGTTCGCAGCATTACACATGGTTTCATAGTGTTCTTCGCGCAAACCACAAGCTGTAATTGCGTGAAGCATCCTGTACCAAAGAAAACACATAAAATCAAAATATTCAGATAATGTCTATACATGACACAGATAACAAAAGTCAATGATCAATAATTTGTTACTCTCTGTTACGGCAAAGGTCTCTGCTACAGAAATCAATGTAGTCTTGTGACGCGCCATTACTGTAGCAAGGATTGACGATTTGTGTAGTTTGAATACCATTCTCGGCAAATCAAATACCAAATACACTTGCATCTTATTTTAAAGTCTAAAAATATGAGGACCGTCATCATACTTACCTGTAATTGACGAGTAGTTTCCCGTTTGGCAGTGTCGATGATGAATACCACGTAAATCGATGAACTATCCCCTGTGTACTATCGCATTTGAAGTGCAGTCGCCCTGCGTGGCCCATCATCTGTACTCTTTGGCACTGCAGTTTGGCTTGGCAAAATCGATTGTGCTCACCGACACGTGCAACCAGATTGTTCACGGATGACGCCGTTGCCAGAAACATCTTCTCATCAGTCTGTGTTCGATCGGTGGCTTGAAATATTGGAGCCTCATCGGGGTACTCGTTTGCTTCTAATCTGTCCGGACCGTTCTTTGTCAGGAACAAGTTTGTTAGCTCAACTAACACGTCGTAATTCGTTGATTTTGCTAATCTACCGCCAAGTAGACAGCGTATGCGATCTATGTTAGCTTGAAGTTCTAATTTCTCAGCCTCCGACGGAGCAACGAAATCAAAGTGACCCCTTTTTGAATTGTCACGAATCCGTCGGAGATTCCGTGCCCGAATAGCCTCAGGGGTATGGGATGGTGGGACACGGCGGCCGGAATCTGACACAGGCATAATGGTGTCCACTTTTGCGACGAATTTTTCTGAATTGATGTATCTGGTAGATGTCAGCAATAAAATGACTGATTTGACGATTATAACTTGGAAAGGAAATTCACGAATAGCGCTCAGACTTACGAAACGGTATGGCGTAGATGCTAGTGTGACTCTTGTCTGATGTCGACTTGAACGAGACTATTCAAAAGTCTTGTGATACTAGGTGTATAATATCTAAATGCGATGATTGACACCTAGAAAGGGGTGGGCATCAAGCCAGGCTTGGAAACAAGGACCCCAATCCCTCTCGAAGATCACAACATATTTATTGTTTCTAGAATGGACATTAGCGGAAACGCGACAGGTGTTGTCAATCCCTTCCAGAAAACAATGTGCGTCCTCCTCAGCATGACTGATACCAGTCAAGCATTGTCGACTTCATTCGTTGATACACTTGTTCTCAGTATAACCAATTGATATCCAGACCTGTCACAACATTATCAAATCATTTCCATTTCCCTCCCAGCAAATCATCCGATCATAAACCCACTGCCTATGATGCCAATATACCCCTTCTCTATGTAACTTTACCGACAGTCCAAAGATTTCTGAGCAAAATACTGCTAATCCGCACTACCAATTGTTCCATACTTGACAAAAGCATCCATCATGCATATATATACGTGAATAAAAATAATTCTTTTTGTATTTTTCCACTCTCCAAATGACTGTGGAGAACATTATTTGCAACTCATTCTTTCCGATAAGTCTTTGATATCTGTATGAATCCTGTCTGTCGATTGCGGAATTCGGCTATAGGGTATGCCATACGCTTTTATAATGCACAACCGATACAACTGATCAAACGTGATACCGGTCATTTTTTTAGTTGGACATGGCAGGAGTGTAGAACATGCCTGTCAATTAGCTTTGACTGTTTATGCAAAAATCCATAAGTGTATGTTGTTTTGTCTCTACACTTGGACTGCTGTACTTACTTTCAACAAAGTTTCGTGAAACATGTAACAATGCCTAGATTCAATCGCAAAACCGCCGTATCGAGAAAACGGTGTTTTATCTGAAACAGGCCATGTCAAAACGGCAGTTTACTAGTACCATGCAGTACATTCCCTCGAGCCAAATGCACATTTGGGGACGGTGCATATCCCATAAAAAGTTTACACCATGTTTACAGCATTCAGAGAGAAACAAAATCAGCACTCTGATAGCGCGACATGTAATGGGCATCCCATCGTATTTTCTGGCATCGGGTTTTTGGCAACGGACAATCTTGCGGTAAAACTCTCTTCAGAAAGTAACAAATGTGTCGGAAAGAGTGTGTAAAAATGTCACTTCTTTTGATTGAAAATAAACGATTTCATTGAAAACCCATACTATCATCAAAGCATGGAAAGTAAGAATGGCCATCTACGTACAGAGCGAATGCCAAGTTGAAAAGAGCGATTTTTGTATTTTTCTCGAGGTGTGTATGGATGTCTCAAACACAGAGTGCTACTGAAAAGAGTGCTGGTAGCACTTGTAAGAAAATGTCATCTGCGAATGCTGGCATTTTCATTTTGCGACTGCTAGTGCTTTCAGTCTACGACTAGAACTTGCCGTAATTTATTCTTCGATTTATTAGCTAGACGCATTCACAAAGCATATGTTCTTGGCGCGAAGCGTCATTCACGTGGTTCATACCATTTTCAGAAAGGAGCAATATTTTAATCGTAGGAGCTTTTGAAATCGAAGGAAAAGGCAACAAGACAGACACAATAATGTGAAAATGCATGAAACTTTCTGGTTGATGCCACCCATCACCAGATTATGGGTCCTTTTTTTACACGGTCATGGACGTTTATTACGTCTATTGTACAGTGTGGTGTGGATCTGTGTCTGAATATCGACATTGTTGCAAAATTGTCCTCGTGATCGTCAGTGAACCAGTAAAATTTTAATCTGTAATTTATTCACGTAGCGTTGGCTTGGTTACTCCTATCCAGCGTATGATTGACAGCTTCATTGTTACATTTACATAGCAACGTAAGGCTTGTCAGGACGAGCGTATTCATTATGCGAAAGCACGACTTTTACACCATTGACACCTCTTGTCGATGAAGAACAACATACACATATTTGATATCTTGGCCACTGCGATTATTTGATGTCGCCGACCCAAGCTTGGCAAGTCTACCAACGAATGTGTTGATGAGCTAGCTTGCACGGGATTAGATTGGGTTCTGTCCGTGTGTCGGTTTGTTTTTTGAGCTACTGTAGTGTGCTATAGTGTAAAGTACATTCCACAAGATGTGCAAACCGAAAGTGAGCGATCTTAGAACGATGCCGTTCAGTCGATGTTTAGATTTTTACATGTAAACATCGAAATGCAGAGAGAGAGAGAGAGAGAGAGAGAGAGAGAGAGAGAGAGAGAGAGAGGAGAGAGAGAGAGAGAGAGAGAGAGAGGAGAGAGAGAGAGAGAGAGAGGGGGAGGGGGGGGGAGGGAGAGAGAGAGTGTTATCGCTCCAAATTGGAAACGCATCCAAACTTATTACGCAAAAGGTCCGGTTCACGCTTCGACATACCTAACAGGATCGACGTACAACTTGACTGTACTTTGCTAGTGCTGGCGTTATATTATATTCCCTAAACATGTAGTCTATAAACGTACTTATTCTAACGTTACTTTATTCGAAACCCAAAAAGGAAGTTCCAAAATGCACTACCATGGCCGTAGAGTAGCCGTGGCACAACATAAAGTGGCCGTGACGCAACCAAGCTCATTCGAATTGCAAATTTATAACTTGAATAGTACTTTAGACTTTTACTCCTCATGCGTACGATGCTGCACAAAATGAAAAAAATCTTTATTTCAATAAAACATGGCAATGCGCAGAGAGAGAGAGAGAGAGAGAGAGAGAGAGAGAGAGAGAGAGAGAGAGAGAGTTGTCACACCGATTAAAAGTTCTCGCATACTGTTCCCTGAGACTGTACTCTATCATCCGTATTCGACTGAAAAAAAACTCAACCTGATCGGCTTACAAAGCATATTTGGCAAGGACATGTATCCACTGCAAGTTTTCAAACGCACTCATTGGCTGTCAAACATATTTTAATTGACAAAGTCGACAAACGTCTCACGTCAGAGACTTGGAGTCGTATTTTGCTCGTCGTCCCGTCCGAACATGGCTGTGCATCAGTGCGTACGACAGTGTAAAAAAACTTCCAATGGTTATAATCTTGAAAATCTTTATTTCGATAAACACAACTCGTAATGCTGAGGAGATGGATCACTCTAAAATCTCCATACCCTAGCTAAATGTATGCTTCAAGAAACAAAAATTGCGTGCCTTTCAAAGTGTGAGTTGTCCAACAAATATTAACTATCATGGTACATCTCACAGATTTTTCAAGAAAATTCCCCTCAATATGTTCATCGCAAGTGTTCAAATACACACAACTGTCAAACTTACAACATAGAATGCAAAGCTGATAAACTAAACACCGCATATAATTCTTGATCTCGAGATTATGAAACTGCTACTAGCACTTTCGTTTCGCAGAATGTTTTGATACACCTGTATATACCTATGTTTTCGTTGTATGCAAGGTAATTTGAGTTCCAATTCATGGGACAGAGAAAATAAACGTGGTGCCGACGTGTCCACGTCCAGGTGTGAAAAAAACCCATGCGGGTCTCTTGATACGTCTAGCGTCGTGAGAAAGAGAAAAAATTGTGGCGTTCACCTGTTCAAACAATAATGCTCGAACAGGCAACAACCCTCTTGTCGCGACGATCGTTCCCGTCATTCACTGCACAGACAGTATGTCGCCAATTTTTGTCCATTTATACCCCCTGAATGTGGTTTCAGTATCACTTGAGTCGTTTCTGTAAACGAACGAACACAGCACATTCACGGTCCGCTTGATTTCCGAGATGTCACGAACATTGAAAATCGTCGTGAACGAAGAGCAAGAAATCGCCATACGTGGTTTGTTTACCCACTTTGGGTGGGATTTTCAAACCGTTGATGCCATCGAACTATGTCGAACGACAAGCGAAGAAGACGGCACAAGACTTGGCATCGACTTCATAGTCCCGCGAGACGCAGGTAAAGCCGAGTGTCCCTACTGTCTTTGCCAGCCGTGCGTGACAACCTACAAGCAAGGGTGGTTAGGTACTGGTCAGGTACCTACTGTCCGTAATGCCAGTATCAGAAAACGCTTGTACAAGAAATACTGGACGCTCCTGGACAGAAGACAAGCCTGGCGTGATGAGCGTTATTTGGCAAAGAAGGCTGACAGAATGCGCTCGGACGGTTGCGTGATGACCAAGCGAGAAATCATGCCCGCTTGCGTCGTTCACCAGGCCCGTTCCCTGTATCCAAACCTTCCCGAGCAACCTTACAGTGGTCATCATTGGCACTGAGACGAGAACAAAGGTAATCTCTCGTGTGTGTTCCAAAGTGAACACACACACAAACAAAACGGCCCTTTTCAGGGCCACTACATATTTCCAAAAGAGAACTACCGTTATCATTTTACCGACTGGTATTATTCCTACCCTCTACGCTCATTAGCGTTTATAATGTCAGTTGATTTGTTGGATAACAGAAATTGATATGTTTGTACCGTATCTTACATGTTAGCATTGCAAACGTTTACCGATTTACACCTGCAGCGCGTCGGTTTTTGATTGACAGCTTGCAGGCCTTTGTTATGGCCGCTTGCCACGCTAGTTGAAGACAAAGAGAAATAACTTCATCGATCAAAATCACCTTTATTTATGCTCGAATCGTAAAATATTTTCGATACATTCAATCACTAGACATTCATAGTTAGGTACACGTGCACGGACGTCTAAGTTTCTTCGACAGTGACCACTATAGGGCATGGTTTTAGGGAGCGATCGAGCATGACGCTGCAAGACACGCTTTGCATAAACTGAATTCCAACTGGGCAGCTTGCTATTTATACCCCGCCCTGGCCTTTAAATACATATGTTGAATCATTTGAGAAAATCCCAGGCCCAGATAGGACTAATTGCTGTAATCTTATATTAGTCACTTCCCTGGTTGAAGTGCTTGCCCAGTTGTGCAAGGTCAGAGAGCTGTATTGATCAGTGACTATATGGTGGATTCTGATTGTTATTATATACCAGTGGTGTACCAATAGTCTAGCTACAAAAATTATCCAAACAGTTGGTATCAGACATTAGTGACAGTATAGTGTCAATTGATGTACAAGACAGTTACAATAGTTTTACTTGAAAGTAAAAGACTTAAACTTTGCTCAAAAACTTTTTTAAAGTAAACTTTCAACGATTAAAAATGAAGAATATTGGGGGCCACTGTGAAAATTTTGGAACTTTGAAAAAACAAATTACCCAATATTTACTGATATTTTAAATTCAACGTGGCCGCCACGACCACCCCTGTGTTATCTGTAGGGGGGGGGAAATAAAATTCCCAATTTTCATAAAACTTAGCCAGAGAAAACCTTATTTACTCCATAAGCTTAGACCTATAAAAGACAATTGTAAAAGTCAGAGAGTCCAAATATCTATCCCAAGGCACATTCTATCTAAATATCCTAACATGGTTCTTGTTTTCTTACAAAATCCTGACAATTTTCTCATAAGAAACACTTGTGCATTGCTTTTTCTTAGATTTTTATTTTGGATAGTGTACAGTCCCATGAACTAATGTAAACAGATCTTTTGTTCACTCACTCCAATTAGTATTGCATTATTCATGTTCCAGAGCATACAGCGTGACATTGGCCTGTACCTATATACAGACAAGGTTCACGTCCACATCCAGGGTGCCGATGAGGAATCTGCATACTATGGTGCAGCTAGTGGTGCAGGCAAAGATGCTGCAGAGCTTCAAGCTTGGGTATTGGACATTACAGATGAAGTTTATGGTAGGTAATGGCTAGATAACCTTTTTACCACAATGGTTTGGCCCAAACCCAGTGTCATCAACAGTGAGTGGGTATGTATTTACAGGGAAGTGGTCAAACAGATGAACCTGGGAATCATGAACAGTATCTCCTAACAGTGAAAATTAAAAGGAAACAGTTATTGTGTAAGATGTTTTGTACATCTTATTTTGATGCCAGCAGAATCAGTATTGAACCCTGAATATTGTTGTCAGATTGTGCAAAATTGAGGGAAAAACAATAGGCTTGGGGGCACAACAAAAGTCAATGTCACTTTAAAACTATAAAAGGCCTGTTGCTGACCCTTAATTCAGATGAGGTTCATTAACAACCATTCAATTTTTGTTTTGAATGATTGAAAAGTCAATAAAAAAAAAGTTCAAAATTCATCCTTTTGTACTGCAATTGCCATGCTGAATGTAATTGAAACTATGCTCAAATTTTGAAAAACATGCAGATCAAGTTATTTAAGACAAGATCAATTTGATGTGATATGTCATCTTTTCAATGCCCATTAACAATCTGAATATGAATGTTGAATTTTTCATATCAAAAGTACACAAACTGTCGGGAGCAGTTTTGAACTTGAATTTCACAGAACTTCCTAGAGTTCTTGAGCTGATTTAATTCAATTTAACTTTTGTAAAAAAGACGTTAAAAAAATCTAAAATCAATGATTAGAACCAGTGTATAATCAGTCACTATGAACAGTATGTATGAAGTAACATTGGTGAATAGTTTGACATTTAGATATTTACACAGTGTTGAAAGCATTTTAATAAAACCATTAGGTATCCTGTCTTTGAAAATAGTAGATCTCTCACTAATAATTTAATGATTTCATAATAGCATATTGCAGATGAACACTTTAGTCATTAAGATTTAATGAGATTGCCCTGCACTTGGTTTATGTGTATATATAGGTGTTAGGGTTAAATCTAAGTCAGCGTACACTGAAATGTGGTTCGGTGTTTGCTGTAGGCATAAGGGTTTGTCGATTATGCTTTAAGTGAATTTTAAAATTGTGATAATGTAATAATATATTGATTTACAGATCCTGCCAGGACACCTACATGTGATCTTACGGAGCATACATTGAACAATGGCGACCACTACCCAACTCACTTCAGCTCTGCGGAAGCAGCTGTCGGTGCCTTGGACAGGAAGGTGACCAGAGACATGAATGCTGATTTCAACAGGTATGGTGAAGTGACTCATACAATTTGTTGGATTGCGTCTTCTGTTGTTTAAGTAGCATAGACTGTATTGCATACTAGTTTATTAGTTGTGAAATCTAAAGTATGCATCGTTTTTTGTATGTACCCTTACCGAAATTTTAGGCCTCCCGCAAACTGTTACTGCAAATTTGCCGCAAGCTTTGCAGTAAATTTGCAGCAAACTATTTGCCGCAAATATGCGGGTGGTTCATTTTTCAGATGCAAATTAGGTTTCTTGTGAACTTGCTGCAAATATGCAGCAAACTCCCTGCCGCAACGTTGCTGCAAACTCTTTGCAGCAAATTTGCGGCACAATCCTTGCAGCAAACTTGCGGCAAATTAATTTGAATGTTACTGAAAATTTGCCGCAAACTCCATACAGCAAATTATTTTATTTGCGCTGACCATTGTTTCTCGTGAAACTGGTATTTCAGAGTTTAGTTGGATAAAACACATCTTGTGCTGTCCACAGTCCGCCAATATATAAATATTATTTATCCAACTAAACTCTGAAATACCAGTTTCACGAGAAACAATGGTCAGCGCAAATAAAGTTATTATTAATAAAAAGATGACAGAGATAAAAAGTTTAAATTCAATTGTGGTACAATTTATTTTATATGCCATGTACATTTCATGCCACATAAGTGTCTTCAAGAGATTTTCTTTTGACATGAGAAGTTTCATGTAACATTTACATTACTGTCAAAGGCTGCGATTTGGCTTCCTGTTCTCTGAATTTCTTGTCCCTTTAGCAATTGATTCTGAAAAATATAAATCATCCAGGGAAGAGTGTAAGTCTTTACCGTTTGACCAAACATTGTAAATTTCATGAAAGAAATCGATAATTATTTGAAAATGAGTCAAAATCAAGTTGAAAAATTGATGCAGAAAAATGCATAAATATTCATGATCGAAATTAAATTAATAATGATTAAAATGTCCGACAGCGGACAACTCGCCGTATGTTGTTTACATACACAACGGCGACAATCTGCAAAAATCTCAGCACTTACTGTAAGTAACTGTTGTGAAACGAAAGTGAATTCAGTATGAATCAGTACTCAACGAAAATTTACCTTTAGGTAAAGATTGCAATACAACGATTACAGAACATAATTATAGCGATCGATGTACAGACGAACGGTACATTGACTTACATTTCTGAACGGCTCGTCTGACGCTGGACGATTCCCGGTCCGGTTGCAGGTCTCACCGTGCTGTGTGTAATACCGTACTCAGAAATATAGTCGGCATCTTTACTGCCGCTCGCGTTCATAAATTTAGAACTCCGCCTGTCCCTGGTACTGTATACACGTTTTTGCAACTATGTGATATCATTTGGCTGGCGATTCCATAGAAAGATCACGAAATTGTCCACTAGAAAACTCCCTGCTCACAAGTACGCAGCCGACACTGGCCGATGGTACTACAATCTAACTTCGCGCCGATCAAGCCTCATGACGATAACGGAAGTGCGATCTATAAATCATTACGCGATTGATAATGTAGTCCCGTTTTTAAATGCTGGAATTGACTCTACATCTGCACCAATCCGTTATATTTCATACTTAATATAGCATTTAATTTATTAGTTTAATGAAAATGGTTATTTTTATCATAGAAAGACTAAAAAGAGAGTAAAAAGAGTGTAACGTCTGCTCGCAGCTGATACACAGGACGTATTGGACGTTGGTGGAGCGGCAATTTGAATTTTCGTACAGCGACTCGGGATGGAGTGTAATCCTAAACCTCAAATTTGTGCTCGGCAATACAACTCTAACGCTGAAAACATGGACAAAAGCCTTTTACCTCGACCCATGTTATAAAGCGATCAATAATACTGCACCCCGTTATCTCTCTGAACATTTCAATTTGACAATGAACTGCCATACGTATAATACCAGATCAAGCTCATATTCTGTTCGTTCACCAGCCTTTGGTTCTCATGGTCAACATTCGTTTCAGATTACAGGAGCTAAGTTATGGAATAACATTCCTTTGAGTATTCACAACTCTAGCCATTGTTCTCAAGTTTTTAAAAAGAAGGTCAAATACTATCTGTACACAAAATTGGATGGCTAGGGTACCTGCGCCCTGCTCCATTCGGCGTGTACAGATTGTTGGTTTGGTGGTTCCATTTTGTTATTTATTTGATATGCGGAGTGACATTGTCTTCATGTGATTTTTGTGTTTTCTTGTGAGGACCACAATGGAAATAAGTTTTTAACTTTTTGTGCAATCCTCGGCAAGTAATATTCAGTGGCGTTTCCTTAATTGTAACATTGTAATTGTGTTTGGTGTATATTATTTGTATTTCTGTGTATTTACTTTAACTTTTTGTATTTTATCGTTTTTCTGAATATTTGCCTAATAAATTCAAATCAAATCAATCAGAAGGCGAGATTTTGTCAGCAGCATCGATGGGACAGACTGTAAGCTGCAGTGCATTGTACGTACCGTATTGATGGGATGAATAGCTTGGAGCACAGCCACTACTCTGCTTGGAGGTAGTAGCGGAAACATTACTGTACAGATTTGCAGTAACAAAAGTCTACGACGTGTCCTTACAGACCATCATCAAACGCACATTTCGTTCGAAACTGTTTGCATTTTGGTATCATTCGCAGAAAATACAGGGTGTAACTTGCAAGACAGACAAGTCCCTGTTTCAAAAATTTGTTTCCCTAAAAATTCAGTTTTCGATCCAACCATAATTTACCCAACCAGATTGTCAAAGGGCACTTTTATTACATCATGTCACTACAGTAAATACTATAGATGCACTCTATATCCATGCAATGCTTTTACCAGCATAACTGAAGCTGTTCATTATCTAGCATTACCAGTTATTATAATTTAAAAAGTGGATTGTCTGTTATGAAATAAAGGAACATAAAATATAAATGAAAGATCAATTTATGTTGCTTACACATGACTGGTCACAAAGTGCAACAGTACTCAGTGTGCAGTGTGTACTCCCTGGTAATGAAATAGTGGGAATATGTCAATCATATGTTGCTGCATATTTGCAGCAATAATCTGGTTTGCCGCAAATTTGCAGCAACTTAGTCGTTTACCGCAAATTTGCTGCAAACTGACTAAAAGGGTTTGCAGGAGGGTCACATCTACCTGCAAACTTCTGCAACTCCTTCCTGCAAGCTATATGCTTGCTGCATATTTGCAGCAAACTTACGGCAAATTTGCAATAGAAATAATTTTCGGTAAGGGACTCATACAATTTGTTGGATTGCGTCTTCTGTTGTTTAAGTAGCATAGACTGTATTGCATACTAGTTTATTAGTTGTGAAATCTAAAGTATGCATCGTTTTTTGTATGTAAACAATGCGGCATATTTCTAGTAAAGTAAATATGACTTTGGTGGAGGTGTGGCTGACAATATAAACATTATTCAGTAGCACTGCCCTTTCACATTTTTCGTTTTCTATCCTGCCTGGTTAGGTGCAGTTTTCAAATTAAAATTACTTGAAAAGTTTGTAAATGCTGTAAATGTGCCGAGGTAGAAATTTGATTTATTGTGTGAATTATGACATCTGCATTGTAATCACATGAAACTCAGAGCAAGTTATAATACAGATGTTGTACAGATGTCCCAAGCAGTGTTGAACAAATGAATAAATACCAACAATAATGGGGAATGTAGTTTAAAGTGTCTCACCTTGGTATTTATGTCACCTATGTTGTCTTGTAGTTAAACAATAAACCCTCAAAATGTAACGCCATAGCCCATTGTTTTGTGGCCAGCAGTTTAAACCCCATTACACAAAATGAGGGTGAAAGGGCAAGCATGAGGAAATAGAGAGGTTATGGTCAAAAGATTGTATTTGGCTGATCGTAATGCAATAATACAAGTTATTGTACTGTTTTGTCGTTTTCCTTGCCTTTCTCATAGGCTTGTCCAGTATGCGGGACGGAATATTGAGTTCGAAAATGCTGAAAGTTTATCGTCTTGGTGCGGTACTCAAGGACGAGCCTGCGTGGATTGTAAGGCTGGCATCAAAGGCTCTACTCCAGACAGCAGGTCAGAATACGACTGTCTCTGTATGATTTATATGAGTTTATAAATTATATAATCACCGGTCAAACAAAATTTTGAACATCAAGTTGTTTGTATTTAACAGATAATGGGTTCAGAAGAAAATACCGTACATACTTCCTGTCCTGAATTAAAGAAGCAGTAGTGAAGTGAAGTGAATTTATTTCAACAGAAATATGTATACATATTATATACGTGAGCGAAAAATGCATTCATCATGATCAGAGGCATATTATGTCTCGACTTTTTACTCACTGGCTATGTATCTGAA
Organism: Ptychodera flava; assembly: GCF_041260155.1. Lineage (NCBI taxonomy): Eukaryota > Metazoa > Hemichordata > Enteropneusta > Ptychoderidae > Ptychodera > Ptychodera flava. The sequence goes on along the minus strand of NC_091942.1, from coordinate 20,142,774 downwards.
CTATGAACTTTGACCTGTGTACAGGTGTGCTGACCGTGTGATGAGCACAAGGCTGATCAGTGTGATCAAATATTTACAGATGATGGTCAGAAATCATTGGTCTGCCTCAGGAGGTAAGCGTAGACTGACCATTAACTGATGTCCAAATAAGCCACATGTCAAATGATATTTTATTGATATTATTATTATGCATAAAGTAAGACTTTCAGAACTTGTGTGTGCAAAAAACGACCAAATGATAAATATTTTGCTGCTCATATTACGATTGGGTCAATAAAGAGCACAAATGGGATCTGATCCTGTGTCTGCAGCGATGTAGGAGAGTTGCAAAGCAGATGAAATTCATCTCAGAGTTTGAATATTAACTTGGGATAGTGTGTGCATTTTATAGTCAAAATAGTACAGTGTAAGTGAACTCTGAGAGTAAGGAGCAATTTGAAAAAGGATCAACTCATGCTTCAAGACTTTAACATTTTCTTTCTTCTGGTTTGATATTTAGTAAAACTGAAGGTACTGGAAGCCTGGGATGAACCCCATGAAGGAAGTCCAAATGGTGACCATCCAGCAGACTCTATCCACTATGAAGGCAGGGCTGCAACGCTGACACTGTCTGACGGAGATACCAGCAAACTAACCAACCTTGCCTCATTTGCTATATGCTCAGGGATGGACTTTGTGCAACACAATGGTAAGAATTTAGATCAGTTTGAAATAACAACAACGTAGAACTAGTAGATGTCTTGCCTCATAGAATATAATTCATAATGAAATATTATAACTTTGCAAGTGCAGAGATTTAATCAAGTGACAGCAAGAATTGTTAAAATTTGGTTCAACCACCTCTTTGTGTATTTTTAAAAAAAAAAAAGGAGAAATATTTCTATCTCATGTACTACTACTGGCAGTAAACAGCAATCCCTTACATCTGCAAGTTTACAGCTCATAACCGGAGTGTTTTTCAGACACAAGTTTCACTAAATTATCTCTTTCTCCTATTTAAAGGTGATCGTATCTTTGTTGCTGTCAAAAAGCAAGATGGCCCCCAACAGCGTCTGGTGCATTTCCCAGTATCAGATCTCCTAGCAGCCGAAGCACCTGCCAACGATACTGACATCTATGCCATCCCAGACATCTACAGCAGTGATGAGAAGAGTAGCATGTACCTGTTTGACAGTGATCACAAAGTAAGCGACAAACTGTATTTCTTTGTAAAAACTAATACTTTATGAAGACAAAATGTCGGTGGTACAATACGCATACGCTTCATGCTAAAAGTAACCTCTCTGGTTTATCTTTGGAAGATTGAAAACAAATGTTTATCTTTGAAAGATTGAAAATAAATGTTAAGTATGCACCTGACAAATTGGTTGGAGAGGTTATGTACAACCTGCAATAAATCATATCTTGTGTGCAAAAATGTTGGCTGGTAGCAGTGTTCCCTCTAAGGTTTTGAGAGGGTGCGCAACTTGAGATACGCCTGATTGCCTCACAGCTGGGTCCGTTCATGTATATGCTAATTTATTGAGGTACGTCACAACGTACAATGAACGTTGGTGGCAACTGCGCCGCCAACGGGCGCTAAACTCGAAACGCAGAAGTAAAATCTATGCTGAGATCGCACATTTCGCCCTGAGTTGTCGTTTCCAAAACTAATACCGATTGAAATGACAGGCACAAGTTGCGCAAAACATGAAATTTTACTGCGAGAGCGGTCGGAGCACACTGCGCAATTAGCGCGCAAATAAGCCTTAGCGGGAACACTGGCTGGTAAACAATAGGCAGTGGCATGTTTTATTATGCTCACACAGTTATGAATTGCGAGGTTGGTCAAAAGATTGTGGACTTTGAATCCACAGAGAAATATGGGATTCTGTCTAATGCTGTTGATATGTGAAAATAGTTCTGTAACTCAGTATTTTATTTAGACAGAATTGTATAAATATTGAAAGCTTGATAAGAGAATTGCACAGATTGTTAAATCAAAACCCATTGTATGTCATTGACCACAAGAAACTATAGTGACCATCTCATGTGATATACAACCCTTTCAGTTCTCTACAGCTTGAAAAATCAGAGAGGTGCTCAATTTACATAACAATGGATAATTTGCTTGTTCCGTTAATGTGAAAATCTGCTAAAATTCCCAGTGAAAATGTCAAAATATAACCATAGAATCGATTGTTGTACTGGCAAAATCAGTGAAATTTAAGTCCTCGTAAAATGTCTCGAACATCAAAATAGTGAAATTAAATTCCCGTGAAAATTAATGATTTTACAGTATTCACATTTCAGGTCAGTTGATAAAATGTCAGGTATTCTTAAATTTTGAAATTTTATCATATACAGGAGGGGAGAAAGCTGTCCAACAATGCAACCATTGAAAACTTCAAGTCAAAAACAAGCCGTTACTTCAGACTAGACCCACAACTTGTAGAGTGCTATCAGCACATTGTGACCAGAGAAAACAAAGAAAGAAAGGAAAATGGTAGGAAATTCAATTTGTTGTGATCACATGACCATCTCATGTTATCATCAAAATATTCTCATTTGTTGATTTAAAGTGACCTGTCAATAAAAGCTCCTTTGACTGTGTTCAATTTTTGTAAATTCATTGTGCTGTAATACTCAAAAAAATACTGTTGAATGCATGTTGTCCAACTTGTCAATGTAACTGTATGTGTGTAAGGCCATTGTCATGGTTGACAACTATAAATTATAGTTCAGACTAATCAGATACACTTGTCAGCAACAGCATTGCATGTTGAACATGATGTATTGTGTTTGTAAGGCTGGTACTCTACTCTGTATTTTAACATACTTTAGGAAGAAGAAGAAAATGCTCTTTTGATAATAAATATGATCAAAATATTATCTAAATTCACAGTACAGCTGTCCCTTTTTAATTTTTATGATTTCATAATTAAGAATGAGTTTAAAAGTTAAAAGAACATATCAAAAATAATGTATGCTTTGTCACTTTTCAGAATCACCAGTCAATGTTGTCGTTGAGAGGGCATACCTGACCGCTGCAGAACAGGACGGTGAGATTCCGAACACTGACCCACGATACAACAGCCATGTGGCAGGACGGGCCATGCAGATCCACTATGACACCACTGGACTTGATCCCAAACACTACACTCCCATGAGGCTGGCCAAGAGGGCAGTACATAAGTGTGGGCCACTGTTTGTTGCTAAGCAACACAGCATTGCAGTTGGTAAGGAACAGTCGGTGATTAGCAACCTATATTGTACCATGTAATAAATAGTTACCTTGTAATTATAAAGCCCAATATAATTGTCTATTTTCTGATGGGGACTTATTTGCAATATGTCACAAACATTCCGGAGTAGGGTACAAGTAGTTTGGAGGGAGGGAATTAGAGGAAGGTAGCCTTGATGGACTTGGAAGCTTGAGAAGGTGAATGTACACTTGTTTCATCCTCACACCATGAAATTTAAAGAATAAAATATCAGCCATGGCTAGATCAATCAGAGATATGAAGCTCTTCAAAGTATAGATTCTGTAACATTGCCTGAGGTATTTCAAAGAAAGGTAGTCCATGATAGATACACTGGAGGAAGGGATGTCGAGAAATAGTGTAAACCTCAGACAGATGGTGCATCAATCAATATCAATGGCAAACTTACAATTGTGGCAGGTCTGTGATTTGTGGACGATACTGCATACATGGACCTAGATGTGATGCATTTTCCCAAGGCACTGTGCATCAATTCTTGATGGCATGAACTGAATCAAAGTAGGCCTTACCAACTGATTTCACTTTGTGTTTGTGAATTGTGTGTCCTGTTTCTTGTCCATTGTGTTTTGGAAAGCCATTGTAGTTGAAACTTGTGGCTATCGAGTTCATTGCCCATGAATTGAATCTGTGTCACATCTGCATGTTGGTACAATCTGTATATTCATCCGATGGTAGTATGGTCAGTCATAGGCAAAGTGATGATGATTGTAAGTCAGATACCAAACCTGTCATGAAATACATGCAGACTCTGAAAAAATGCATAATAGTTTATTGTATATAACTGAAATAATATCAAAGTCAACTGAACTATGTCCTTGTAAAATCCTTTTCTTTGCTTGCATAGGTATATTGGTACTAGATCTATCTCTTACCAAAGGGTGGAGAGAGGGTTTTATTTGTTCAAAGAAAACATCAATAAAATGAAAATATCACTCATGTGGAACTTTCATTAGAGAGATGTCTTTTATGTTTGTTATTTTAAGCTATGCACCTTCACACCTGGTTGTCTTCCAGAATGGAGTATTGTAGTTTTTATGAGGATGAGGGTGGATTGTTTAGTTCCATTTTGTCAAGGCTGTGTGGATGGGTTGTGAAGTTCCATTGTATATCTCTACCATGTACTGCAGTCGTTTTATGGCCGACAATTTAATTTCCATGCCTGAGGCCTGACAACTTTCAATAGAATTGAAATTTAACCTCATAATTGCCATCGTCTAAAACTCGTCTTGTAAGAACATCTACCTGATTTAAAAGCTACAAAACTCTCAGTTATCCGATGTATAAAGGTTTAGAAGTACCCACAGTGTATCCCAGTGTGCTTAGTTCACAGCTGACAATATTTGAATGCAAAACTTTGGCCCCAGTACATGTATAGAGGTGTCAAGAATAGATACCATAGGGTGTCTTGAGGTTGGCCATTATTCTAGGTTTCATTGTATTTGTGATATTTTTTCTGGCCTATCTAATTAACAGCATGTGGTTATAGAGAGAGTTATTGCTTGAGCAGACGCATCCATGGTAAATTAAGCAACTCGGTCAATACTTTTCACCTATGGTACAAAACATGTTCCCACTTGTCCATATCAAGTTTTGTTATCCTGACACGACTACAGCTACGCCTTGCTGGCTGTGTGCGATCACCCGTGAAACTGATGGAATTTGTGGTCTCAGTGAAAATAACATGTAAACCTAATGTTAAAAATGTCACAGATAAAGGATACTTCTAAGACTAGGAGCTGCACTATCCTTTTTCCTTAATGGTTATAATAGTGATGGTCATAACAACAACAACAAAAACAATAACAATAATAACAATAATAATAATAATGATGACTTCATGAATATCCACCTTGAATAAGTTATCAAAATGCTGGGTAAAAAGTTCTCAAGTCAGAACGAGTTCAATATTGTCAATTAATGTAAAGAAATCTACTTAACATTTGTTGTGTTGTACTCACATCACACACATACACATAGACGCGGTTTGTGATGCGCCCAGTGCATAGCTCTATGAACTATTCTAAAATTCCCATTCCTATACATTTATTGCCAGGTGTATACGAAAAATCTGTCTATGTGGATATCAGGGACAACTTTGATGCCTGGGTTGAGTCAGAGGCCCTCTTGCCGGTCAACACAACTGAGGAAGAATTCAGGGATGACATGGAGAAATGGCTGCTGAGATCTGTTGGTATGTACTACCTACCCTTGTGAATCAAGCGAACAATACAATGCTCTTTACTTTTCCTGGTGATAAGCTCATGAAATAATGAGCTTTCTGATTCTACATGTAAAACCATATATAAACATCATCATCAGGTTGATCAGGAGACATAACAGAAGATATTCTAACACTGTGCAAAATTTATATTCAGCATGGAACATCGTGTAAGTCACAATAATTGATTGTGGTTGTGGTTGATCAAACAATCAGCCATGTATGTTCATACACGTGTATTAGAACACATGTATTGTATGTTCAAAACCAAATTTCCTCAAGCCATGCTGATAAAATAGAATGAGTGTCTGATACAACATATGTTGAAATGAGTGTATCCATCGCCTTAAAACCCACCAGAGAGGGCACCTGACAAAAGATATTGTGTATTCCACAAGACAAGCATCTTTTACCGAGAAGATATTTACTGCATCTTTCATTTCCAAAGAAGAGCTGTAAATTTGAACAATCTATATAAATTCCTTTCTTCTCTGTTACCTCTCCTTTTCTACAGAGGGCCGTGTCATCGACCCCGACAACCCACTCCGTGCCTGCGCGCACTCGGTGGAACCACAGAAGCAGTCACCAGAGTTTGAGCATGAGCATCCCTTGCCGGTGAGACGTCGCAGAGCAGCAGGTACTGACTCTGATGCCTGCAAGCCGAAATCAGACACCAAACATTGCAGCCTGACCAAGGGTCACAGAGACGACGAGGTTAGTGGCAAGTTGATTTTACACTCACATTATTGGTAAATCCCCATCAACATCTGTTCACATATGGTTTTAATCTTACCATGTTTTTTTACAAATCTTACAGAAGTAGTCACTGTTTGACAGTGCAATAAGTACTAATTTTCAGGGGGTTTAATCCTCTGTCTTCCAGACTCCATAGACAAACCATAGAAATGAATATGACTTGGGAGAAAGAGGATTAATTTCACCTTTTTCGATTGTTTGAAATATTTTCACTTGGAATTGAATTCACTGCTTTGCATTTTTACTTGGATTTAATTGAGCAGATTCTCCTATCATTGAAAATATAAAATTGAAATCCTTGTGTGCTAACGATGGTTTCACAGTATTTGATTTCTTTCATTGAGTAAATAAGTTAAATAACAGTGCATGTAATTTTTCCTTGTCTACTGGTCAGATATCGAAAAACAAGTGAATTGTCTATAAATTAGCCACACAGAATGTATTCTTATACCATTTTACACAAAATCATCACAGGAGTGTAAGCAACAATATCAAAGGTATACTATCCCCTGTTCCGATTGTGCCACAGTTACCATGGAAAGAGAAAATCTAACCAATCATAGATTTTAAGCGGTGGCGGCTTTTTGAAAACGGCGCCCTCACACGGGCATTGTGAATACCAAGGAATGCCCCTTTGACCATATATGGGCATATTTCGATTACAGGTGACTGTATACCTTTAATCAGGTCACAAATGTTTTTGTCACTCTGCAAATTACATTCTCACAGTTGTAGGAAATACGTAATGACTGACATGTCTGCATGCCATAGCAACCGGCATATAGCTGTGATTGCCATGTGCAGTAGAGTAGTTGAAACCAATTAATCAGCTAATGGCCAAGAATCCATACAGGTTCCGATGTGCAAAGATCACACCAACTGAAGAATTTTATAGCTTAAACTGTTGACTCTGTTCGAACTTTAATCTGTCCCCACTGAGTTCCTCATGTGCCTTGGTACTGTGGTCTTTTGCCTTCAGGTGGCCAAGATCTGGAAACAAGTGACTCGCAAACATTTGTATCGCAAGAGCGAAGATGTGAAGCTTGCTTTGGAAGGTTGTTTTGGTGTCTGTGGTACCTGCCAATCAGGTAAGGTCAAAAGGTCACATCAGCCATATGAGAGAGAGAGAGAGAGAGAGAGAGAGAGAGAGAGAGAGAGAGGCTAAAATTAATTGAGAACCCTACATGGTGCCATGATTTCAAAATCTTTCAAAGTACCCGATAACGGAAAAACGTTCCTTCATTTCTCAAGGTACCATCTGGCTGGACAAGATTGACAACTGCAACAATTTCCTCCACTGGGTCCCGTTCGACTTCTATGAACAGCACGATGAGGTGGCATTCTATGTGAGAGAGAACACTGATCTGAAGCAGGCTGCCTGTAGAGGGCACTGTATTGACAAGGCACCTCTGTTTTCTCTCGTTGGTGAGTCCATCGATACCTATTCAACCATGGTCCATGAAGTGGTCCGAGTAAATCACTCTAGTCATACCATAAACTTCAAAAGCAGTATGGTTTTGTTTTTGTTAATCCTTTGAGCACCAAAGTCGATTTTTGTTGCCTTTATAAAACATACCAAAGTCAATTTTTTTTTCAGAGTTAATTGACCAAATTTTGATAAAAGACAATAGCAAATGAAATGTGGTATCCCTTTTGTCCAAAATTATCAAAAAAATTACAGAAAAATTCATAACAATTATTAAAATAATGCACTAAAATTTTGGCGGGAAAAATTACAGCACTCAGAGGATTAAAACTTGTTACAATGAGAAAGGTCAAAAGTGTGACAAGCTGTCATGAAGTTTTACAACCCAGGGAGAGTAATTGGTGAACAGTGCAATATTTAGGGTTGGAAAGTGTCAGTTTTCCTGAGTGAAAGGAAAAGAAATATATACTGGACATACATGTAGGGAAATGACATTAATGTTTTTAAGGCACATTTAAAATCCCTTGCATGGAAGAGCTGTTCATGGATGCCAGTTATTGAGTATCATGATAAAACGTAATACGGTACCTCTGTTTTCTTAAACAGCGCCCTCTGTTGAGGAATTGTTCAGGCCCGATCCCCAGCGCAGCGTCAAAGAGCCCATGTACTCAGTTGCCAACAACCCGCTGCCCGTGTATGACCTCCTGTACAAACTCTATGCCCTGCATGCCACTGGTAAAGTCAAGGTCTATGTCAAAGATCAGGCTGAACTCTCCACCCTCCGTGGTCCTCTCAAGGTCAGTAAGGTGTTCTGTGTGAGTTTCAGATTACCATAGACAAAGTGAATCAAGGATATCAAATGGGGGAACTATCAGTTTAACTGTTTGATGAATACATTCTGGTTACGACAAAAAAAAATTCCCATTGTGCTCTGTTTCGTAAGAAGTCCAAATTTCCATATAAATGAAGTATGTGTTAAATGGAGCATCATGCCTTGTGCTATGGTTGCCTACTTTAAGAGGTAAATTTGATCTTACTGAACTTGTAAAGTCTGCCTCAACTGCAGAAAGGGCTTTGTTTGTTGCAGTGAGTTGAGGGCATGCTTTTTCGCCAAAGAAGGTCAGTTTTGTTAGTGTACAAATATCCTAGTAGATAAATGTGATAAAAAACATGTCTTTATGATTTTATAATTACAACTCAAATGAGGCATTCCAACCCTTGCATCAAAGTGAGTGAACGATTTTGAAAAAAAATTATTTTTTTCCATCAAATTCTTGTTATCTAATCTCCAGATGGCCATGATCTTCAACAAAGCTGTTACTGAGGTCAAGATCTACGTTGCTGACGAAAGGAAAGTAGACAGCGTCACAAGCTCCATGGAAAATATGCTGTTGGAGTGGACCAAAGCTAGCTGCCCGGAACATGCCAGGGCATACGTCCCACCATTCAGCATAGAACTTCTGCCATCAGGTATGTCATTTGTTAACATCATTTGAGGAGAAACTTAAAATCTTAGAGACTGCAGGTACCTGTTTGTTAATTGTTGTCTCCTTGCTAACATTTCATAGTAGTACAGCACCAGCGTGAAGGGGACATAAAAGTTTTTTTAACTTGTTCATCCCTAATTCTCCGTAAACAGGTCCACACTTCCCATTAATAACAATGAGGTTGGGCCAGACTATGATTTGGAAAGGGGTAAAAAACACTCTGAAAGGGGAGTTTGTTTGATAATGATAAACATTTACACTAACGGCTATGCAAAGCCACTAAAACAGCACTGAAAGTAATTCCTGTTGTATTTTCATCGCGGCTTGTATCATTCTTATCTGAAAATTCCTCAAATTGAGGATTATGTGATATTGTTTCTGACAACCCCACCACTCTTGGATTTTCAGGCATAACCAAGAGGAGTCCCGAACACGATCTGAGAGAGGAAATGTTGGCCAACCGCAAAAACTGGGAGAAGAACTGGCTCAAATCACACACTTTGCTGTGATGTGGATCAACATCGGGTATTTCAGGAAATAAATCCTGAAATTTACACTCACTTTGATTTTACGTTGCAGTGTTGATTGCAATACTACATTTACTACAGATTGTATATTTGAATGTTTTATATAATATTTGTATGTATATATTCAGAAAATGGCAATGATTTTTTTTTACATTTCTTAAATTTGCTGTGTCTTGTATAATCTCAATTGATAGTGCTGAGGTGTAATACGGCACAAGTACTTGTGTTATCTACTTTGTGTAAATCTCACAAACTACTCTAAATGTATCACAATCTTACGGTAAAGGTAAGTATTTTTACTTGACCATGACATGATATGCTTCTATATACTTTTATAATGCCAAGATGGTAATCCAATACTGTTAATACCATTGATACACGTAGACAAAGTAGCGTGCATGCTCTGTGATGATTTCGCACATCGCCACTAAATAGCAGTTTGTATTGCCACTTACACAGTGTGCAAATCATGGCATGTCTTTGGGTACCAATCATTCTGCTCGAATTTTTCAAATACACAGTCCAAGTGAATAGTTACTAAATATTTCGTGTAGATCAGTCCAATAAAAGAAATGACCTTTGATGGCAGAAACCAATACACTGATATAAGTCCTGATGAAAGTAAAATGTCCAAATATATCAGTTTTCAGCAAGTCTGAATTTATCATAGAATTCAAAAAAGTTGAAATAATTTTATAACAATTTTTAACGTGTTCCTCATTAATAAGACAATGATAGTTTTTTTTTCTGTCATGCTGACCATTATACCGTCCTTTAAAGTGTTTGTTACGTAGTTTTCCAGTACTCCTTGTACTTGCATGATCATGTGACCCTAAAAGTCATTGCCAAAGCTCATCTTGCCAATGATTCAGACTTCCATACGGAGTACTGAAATAATAGACATGATTTTCACCCTTGCAAGGATCACAAAATACGACAAATGATTTCTGAACTATTTTAAACTTGATACAAATGTACATGAAACTGATTTTCAAAATTATATTTCTAATTCAGTAAACCGTCAGGACTTTTTCCAAATATGCCTGAACTGCAACAAAATGTCAAAGTCTTCCAATAGCTATTATTGTGCTGTGAAAATGGGCTTGAAGATACTGACACCGGCAATGTAGGGTTGTGAGGGCGCTGTCCAAGACTTTCTTGGGCGCATGGGCAAATGATTGATAGAACAAGTAGCTTGCAGAAAAGTTAATTGAGGGAGAGATATAGAAAATAACACTTTGTAACAAATGGACAAAAAGCAAAGGTGGTCATTTGGAAAGAAGGGAAAAGTTATGAAAGGTCAAAGTTGATTTCCAGGTTGTTGCTAGTCTCTTAAATACTGCCCCCACAGTCTGTTGCACTGTTCAGGCCGATTTGTAAGAATCTGTACTCTCTGAATGTGATTACCAGGTGTACAGTTTGAGTTGTACTTTTTACAGAGAATTGTAATAGAAAATATGATTTTAGAAAGTGCAATTGTAATACGTCGCTAATGGAAAACACATTTTGATATGGACCTTTTACATGCAATAATCTAATCAAGATTTTCTAATACGCGTTGTAATATAAAATCTCCTCAAATTTATTTTTATTACTCAAGTCTTGCCAAATGTATGAGCGTTTTGTGTAAAATGCAATAAAATGTGTACATCGTCGAAAGCAAAGATGCCTGACTTCTGTGTCTTCTGTGCTATGACTTGTTTGCACATCACTGCTCGCGACAGAGGGAAAGCCACGCCCTCTACCTCAATTGCGATACAGGTATCCCCCCCCGCCCCTTTCTGCTGAAACCAGGAAAAATTGCAGCCCTTGTAAACCTAACATTTACCCGTTCGATGTGTGTACATCTTTGATTAATAGTTTGTTACCATGAAAATTTGAGCTGAGCATTTTGCTGAATATTGTTTGCGCGTTATTGTGCCTGTACACACTATTGAATGCGTCATTGATGAACAGAGAAAAAATCTTCCTTCAAAATATTGCACGTTATTGGAGCTCATTTAATAACCGAGCTGTATTACAATTTCAATTCTCACCCATAACATGCCTGTCAACTGAATTTTCGATCTCTGTAACTTTGAAGCTGATCGATATTTCTATTTGTTTCGAACGAAACTTTAAAACTTCGTTTGAAAAGCAACCTATACTGAAACTACACTGTTGAGGAGCTATACCAGGTCAAGTTCGTTTGACAGCTGCAGGTACTAGGTTCGAGAACAGTATTCTTGAGCTATCCCCCACCTATGCGACCTACATTGTTTGATGCATAAGTATCATAATGACAAGTTGCCGGCCGTACGTAGAATGTATTTCAGCGAAAGGTGCTGCGAAATCGAAATGGAAAATAACCGGTTTCCCAATAAACAAATTAAATATCGAAGTAAAGCCTTTGGAAGTTTTAAACAGAAGTTTTTGTGTGTTTTGCTTTTTTGATGCGGTTCCGAAGGTTAAAGAATTCCGGCCAGACGTTCATGTTTTGGAAAAGGTATCACTAGAAAGGCATGTTATCATCTGAAATGATTGAAAAGGAATTTGAAAAAGAAGGATGCCGTCAACCATCTGAGTAATATGTGGATATTTATGTAACCAATAAACCACCTCACCGACGGGCCCGGGGTACACGGCGAGATTTTGAACCCGTTCACGACACAAGCGATAGTGAGTGCATATATGGAATTATCTATTCAAAACCGAGTGGTATACACCACTCACTTGCACGGTTTATTTCCGTAATATCATATCAGTGAAGACAGTATATTGAAATTATGACGTGAAAGGTTTAACAAGTGGTTTTTCTCCGACCGATATCCTGTACTGCTTGGGGTTTCCATGGAGGTACCGGTCACAAGCTTTATGAAACGCAACTACATATGACCCACACTGTACATTACGAAAGCTTTTACTCGCCATTTTGAAGGATGAATAAAGTTTTTACGATTGTTATTGTACCCAATTTTTTTTTTGAATTTTACTTCAGATCCTAAATACCCCGGCCCTCTCACCTCCTGCTAAACTTTATCATTCAGACTGATTGTGGCAAATTCAATCATGATAAAGGCCATTTCGACAGCCACCAAGTGTAGGCATGATCGTCTCAACCAATTAGATCAAAGATTGTTTGTCATCAGTTTGATAGTAAAACATATAAACAGTTTGACGTACAGGGGATTGGATAAAACGAAAAATTCCTGCATGAGGAAACATTGATTGTTTTTACTTTGGATTAATATAACCATATTTTTAAGAAGTGCGCCGATAAGCGCCATGAAGAGTATGTTTGTGTTTTGTAAGATTTTATCTTGAATGAACTTCTGTGGTAATTTCAAGAAAATGATGAAGGCAACACTTTGTTCCTTACATATCATTTGATCCCACCAATCCCTATCGCGCTTGCAAACCACCTTTACATTTTTTCTCAATCTTATTACGATCAGATGTAGAATTATCTTGCTTTCCTTCTCTTAACTATTCATGAAAGGTTGATCCTAGCCTCCCGATTGGAGGAACAGGCGAGCACATCAACGCCGAAAGTCATACTACACGACTCGCAGACACATCGCTATATCTGATATTAAAGAGATTTATTTGATCCACAATATCAGAAACAAGCATTATACACTGAAAACCACGCGGTGTATAAGGTCATGTCATAATTTTAACGTCATCTACTCAAGAATGTCAAGATTTGAACACTTATAGATCACGATTTTTTACAGGGACTCAAAGTCCACATACCCGTTATTTGTTTCAGTGATTTAACCGATTATTGAGAGAGAAAGAGAGGGATTGGGGAGGGGGGGGGGGTCAAAGCGTACAGTCTAAATATGGACGTATGTGATTGAAAACTGACAGCATTGCGTTCGAAGTAATTATATGTACTTACGTTGGTGTAGTATGTATGTATGTATGTATGTATGTATGTATGTATGTATGTATGTATGTATGTATGTATGTATGTATGTATGTGTGTGTGTGGTGTGTGTGTATGTGTGTATGTATGTACTTACGTACTACGTATGTATGTATATATGATCGTATGTATCTTTAGATAAAGGACAATTATGAATTATTCCTCGGAAACCCCTTGTCTACTTTTGCTGATTTTATTTTTTTTCACAAAATGACACAAAGATTCAAACATTTTCTTTTTTTTTATTTCATAATTCTGTACTTTCAACATGTAGAAATAATACTAATATCACAACCAAAAACAAATAAATACAACAACAACATGACAATGATGACAATAATATAAAGTAACAACAACAATAATAATATTCTTACTACTAGTGATAATAATACTTTTATATTTACCGAAGGCCCCCCCCCCCCCCACGTGATGACAGAAATGTACCTTGCCCCTATTAAAATGAATGAATGAGCGAATTGACCCATGCCCCTTTGTTTGCCTTTGTTTCGATCGAATTGTTGGCATACACTTACACGTATAATTGAAAGCCAGGCTATTTTAGCCTCCTCGTCACTGCCTCGCACCGTGCAATAGGCAGTCGAGCATACGGTATACGAACTTCGAAATATGGCTGCCAGTGACGCACGGGTCGTTAAAGTTCTCCTCTTGGGAGACAGCGGGTGAGTATTCCTCCGTGACACACCCCCCTTGAAGTCTTGCTATGTGCAACAACTGATCCGGTCAGCCGGCGCCCGATATCGCATAGCCACATGACCGTATACAGTGCATTATTCGTGTCATATTTGTGCATTGTTCTTTCTGTAGTATTACGGGCGACACTTCCTCTACCATTCTTATATTTAGAACAATGATGATCGTAAAAGCCGCGGTTTGTGTGACAACACGCTGTGTTTATTTTCTGTTCTCGATGTTGTACATGGTCATATAGGGTATGAAACACTTTGGGGTGATGTATGATTCCATAGAGACCCTGTGTTCGCTAGCCTATCATCAGCGCTCACTGTGTACGAGCACATTCATGGGCCATATGTGAATGCAGCGATCTCGTTACCCTCGTTATGCATGTCTCAAGTGTTATGCAGGACAGGTTGGTAAAAACCCTGACATGTGTAACGCCAATGGAGCGAAAAAGTGGCCTTGCGTGAAGATATATATCGACCTGGTTAGATGGTTCACATATCTGATCATATCAATTGGAAGCGAGATGATATTCCACCGGATAGAGTGTATAGTGTTTCGCGATACTTGCAAGAACTGTGTGCCACTGTATCACTGACAACGATATTAAAATTATCAACAACATAGGGTTCCCCAACACTGCTATGATTATTTATGAACACACTTGGACATTGTATTTGCGGTTGATACACACTAATAAATTTACCGTGCAGAACCTCAATTAATATCGTTTTCTGAGAACGTTTGTTTTGAATTTGATCTTTTTTTCACATGACGCTCGACGGCTTTTATTAATTCGGTTTCCATTACATTTACACTATTTAAAAACCATGCCGGTGATTACCATATGAAAGCAACAAACAACGTACTATCATAACACTGTTTTTGGAACAACAACACTGGCTGTTAAAAACCCACATGACATGATCTTTATGTGACAGTCACAAGTTTTATTTTACAAGTTAAAACGATACTATGACAATAGTCATAAATCAGATGGCAGTTAATTAACACTTCTGGTTCGAGTAACCCCCCCCCCCCCCCCCTCTCTCTCTCTCTCTCTCTCTCTCTCTCTCTCTCTCTCTCTCTCTCATATGCCAACGTGTTTGTTTATACTAACTCTGACATTGCAGGAGATATATATATATATATATATTATATATATATATATATATATATATATATATATATATAAGACAATTTAAACTCTGTGTTACAATATTATGCAGTAATTTCATATACCTGTTTCGTACAAGGAACATTATCGCCGCGCTTGTATGTAAACAACTTGTAAGTATCTATATGGAGTGAAAGGCGTCTTTCATAATACGTGACGATGTCGCACTTGTGCACTCTTCCTGTACGGTTTCTGCTACTATCGATGATAAGACGAGATATGTTGTAATGAATGGAGTTGCTGATGTTAACAGACACATAGCATTGGAAAGCAGGGCTATATATACAATTGAGACTGAAATTAAATACGAAAATAATGATCTTTGAATTTAGAATAGTGCTGACCTTGTTGAAACTTTGTCCTCCGTCGTTTTTCCATTTTGGATAAGAATGTATAATTGTCGATTTATTCTTGCGGTATTAATTAATGAAAACTTAAAATCTACACGAGCTCCTGAGTATCCCGGATGATGGCTGATATATGTTGGAAATGTAGTTTTTACGTTAATATGTCATGGCCTCGTTATGAAATGATTGCGCGCCGAACCAAAAGTTAAACGTATGTTCCTAATTGATTATTTACAAACACAGGGTTGGAAAATCGTCGATCGTGGATCGCTATTGCCGCGGTAAATTCATCGACCACTACACACCGACAATCGGGGCCGACTTCGCCGTCAAAGAGGTGATGGTGGGCGACCAACGTGTGACTATGAAGGTAAGTGACTTTGTCATGAAGTGCGCCCACACACGGTAGAGAAGTGTGAAATCACCGGTGACCTTAAACAGGGACCAATGAAAAAGTTCTTTCGCCAACTATTTTTGCCTTAAGAAGCATTAACTGTTTTGCACAGGATCGGAAGACACGAGGAATTGTATTACAATAAGTTCCATTCGCTTTAACTTTTGATGTATTTCCCAGTATTTTGGTCTCTTTGAAAAATGTTTTTCTGCTTCTGCACTTTTAAAAATCAATGCCAAATACCTAGTATATGACTTGTCAACACAGCCTGTGTGTGTGTGTTTAATGCCCGATGTTCATGTTGATGATATGATTCTTATCCGGACCAGAGTCTCATGAGAAAAATAACATTGCATATTTATGCAAAATTTGCCTTGTTGGCGGTGTGTCGACTTTTATCGACATACCCTTTTTGGGACACACTGAATAGATATGCGATGTTATTTTATTGAACAAAATTAACGAGAATGACCGATAGTTATAGATGTTGTCCCATCAACTTCAGTCGAGAATTCAGTTGGTATTACAAACGATATATACAGCATATACATGCTGTTACAGTTGCTTCTTGCAAGTATGCAAGAAAGGGAATAGGTCGGAATCCGTATTTAAGATAGCACGCGCCTCGAAAGTGAAAAACTTAAACTTGTGATAAAACTTCCCTCAATGAGATTTTCACCCACCCTTCTACTAAACCAAGAATAAAATCAGGGGAACCGTGCGAAGGTTGGTACTAGAGAAACAAATTCCATGAAATTTACCTATAATTGATATTGATTATTATTGCAAAATTGCCGCCATAGTGTGTTAACTGTATGGGAAAATATAAACTTTCAATTTTCAAAATGCGAAGACGATGAAAATTTTGCTCGCGCCAAAAGCTATAAATGAACCCAAACAAGCGTTAGACTAGAGAAGTATTGAACAAAA
Organism: Ptychodera flava; assembly: GCF_041260155.1. Taxonomy (NCBI): domain Eukaryota; kingdom Metazoa; phylum Hemichordata; class Enteropneusta; family Ptychoderidae; genus Ptychodera; species Ptychodera flava. The sequence goes on along the minus strand of NC_091942.1, from coordinate 20,125,640 downwards.
TTATAGAGCCCGAATATCTGTCCCCGAGGCGCATTCTTCCATAATACTCATTTAATTGACCATCACTTTCGAAGTAAGCAGACGTGTCATCGCCCACACGTCAATAGATACAGCATTAAATATGGGAACGATCGAAAACGCGCCATTTTCTGGACCCCTTTTCCTAAAAAGATGAGGGTTTATTTCGAAATCGCCAAGGAAGTAGTACAAATTCTAATGACGCCCTTCAGGTACGTGGTATTCATGATAGATATTTGCTTTGATCTACAACAGATTTGGGACACGGCAGGCCAGGAGCGTTACAGCAGTCTGGGCATCACGTATTACCGGGGAACGCAATGTTGTGTCCTCGTATTCGACGTGACTGTTCCGGAGTCCTTCAAAGCGCTGAACAAATGGAAGGACGAGTTCGTGCTTCACGCAAACCCGACCACTCCAGCGCGCCACACCTGTGTTGTCCTTGGCAACAAGATCGACCTTGAAAACAGAGAGGTAAGCTCACCTAAATAACATATCTATCATAAATGTAATGAATCTACTTTTTTCGAGTCAAAAATCCATCCATTGTCCAAGTTCTCGGACGAGGACCTTGGGTTCAAAGTTTGGTGGTATCAACCTGGTTTCCTTATCGGGCTATCTCATTCGTATGTTTTCAATGAAAATTCAACTTTTGTTTCAAGAAATAGCGACAACTGCCAGATAATCGCTCTGAAGAACTTTCGTGTCGTACCTTCGTCCTTCACCTCTATTATTGCTTGGGTGTACATCAGATTGTGTCGAATAGATAGGACGATCAAGTTGACTCAGAAAAAATGCAAATGGCTTCAGTCCACACTAACCACTGTCACAGGTTACGTAGCATAACAAAGGTGCCCTAATATCTCCCCTTCATATTCCTTCGAAACGCCATCACGCTAATACCTTTGGGACCTATATGTCAGACTTTCGCTTATTCATCATTTTTTTGGTTTTGAATATAGTGTTATATTACTCTCTACATAGTTTAAAGCAAATGTGGGAAATTTTGGCAAGATAGCCGTTCATGGCGCATGCTTTTTTATGACTCCTGCTCGAAGCCGGCACTATACATCGGTTATACAGATGTATGCCAAGACTGAAGAAGAAAATTCACAGTTTACACCGTAAAACTAAACACTTGTAAAACTGTCGTCAGAATATGACGAAGAATCACTCATTTCCGCTTTTCTGATCCATGTATTTCGCTCCCTCCCCCTAAATGCAGGTCACGTCGGACGAGGCAAGACGCTGGTGCCTGGCCAATGGAGACATCCCGTACTTCGAGACGAGCGCCATTGAGTGTACCAACGTGGACCAGGTATTCCAGTTTATCGCCATGAACATTGTATTGCACGTGACGGCAGAACCGGACTTCCTCACTACGTCGGTGAGACTGGAAGAACCAAAGAAGCGTCGAAAAAAGTCCCAGTGCTGCTAGTGCAATTTTATGAATCAATTTTCTCATGTTGGCTCAGTCAAGAGAACTTTCATTTCGAAAACTTGTGAGAAAGGTGCGCCCTCTAACAGCAAATCAAACTTCAGGTTAATCTGAACAATTTACAAACCAGTCTTATGAATAAATCACCGCCTTGAATGTAGTTCACATATCCATCTGAACGGTTAGTTGATGAAGAACTTTTCTCGACTACGATAGATTTCCCCTTTGCAATGTTATTTTCATTTTAAAGCAGTAGCGTTCCCGTCGCAGGAATATTAACACTTCAACCGGTTCGGTTGCGCTCATAAGTCATCTGATGTGAACTTACCCGACGCACCTGAACTTTCGAGCGACGCTCTTTCAATATACGCTACACCGTACAACAGTATTACATACCTATGACGTGCATCTATGCAATAATGACTGTACACGTCCTGGGAAATAAATTTTAATCTGGAATAACATCAGCCATGACGTGAGAATTTCATTTCGCTGTGTTTATAAGCATCGGAGTCCACCGTTCGAGCCAGGTGGTGGTCACGTGACGGTGCGTGCCTCTGTTGTGTCCAAAAATATGCATATTTAACTGGTAAAACCTCAAGTCACTTATATTGTTGATTATTTTGTAATGGTTAACTTTACGTCCATAGATCATATATGTCATACGATGAAACAATTGACAATGGTACGATTTGCTAAAAAATGGCGTTTTACAAAGTGTTTGGCTTTCACTGAATTGACGTTGCAAAATGATATTATATTGCCTGGGCGTGCATTCCTCAGGATGGATAAATCAGGAACGACACTGGTTTTTTCTTTGAAATGTTGAGCTAAAAATATCATTAGCAACGGCTAAGCTTATGTATGTTATTTCGCGGCCAAATATGGCTGACAGAAATATAATGCATACATTATACAGAGTCTTTGGCGGGAAACATGATCGTTTACCGAAGAGCAAAATATCCTCTATACCTCAGCTTATTTTTGTCAACGTGGAAACCAAATGTCAGCATTAAATTGCATAGTAATGTATATTATTTACACGAGCTCGTTACATAGAGATTAAATCAAAGAAATTTGTTTATTTTATGTTGAACGATATTTTTTGTGAATCACATCGTTTGACAGCGATTTGAAGGTATTGCACCCTTTCCTTAATTAAACATTCACACGCTTCGATATCAAAAATCCTGAAACTTTAAGATTAAAGCTCTGTAATAATAACTTGTGACTTTTGAAGTATTTTTTCCTGTTACTAACATTTTTTCGCCTTTGTAAAATGCAATGTCTTGTTCCGAACCCCAAATCACGTCAAATTGTCTAGGTGTTCCGCTTGTCAAGGTAAACACAACAACAGAAATTATGTGATGTCCACTAGTGTTTGTGTTGACAAGTGAATTTTACTTGGTGGAGTTCATTTTTCAATGTGTGTATAGTGAACACGACGCGCTTTGTTTGCATGGCCTGAGAGGGTGAAAAATACCTGTTTCTTGATGGCACATCACAATGACAAAAGTGTTAACTTGCTCTTTTATGTATCATTGATTTGGGAGGGAGCTTCATCGTTTTAATCATGCTAAATTATTCCATAAGACCACAGTCTGGTATCTACCAGAAATTCGCGTACACTAACATTACAATTCACCAAAATTGTATCATATACCAGCATTATTCTGTTAACTGTGTGTAATTATCAGTTTTCAGTTTTCCTCAAATAAAATCTCAATCAAAAGCAGCGATTTCGGTTTCGTTCTATGGTCACCGTGTGGGCGACTTCTTTTGCAGTCTACATTTGACGGCACTGTACTTTTTAATTTTTACTCCAGCTTCACTGAGTCACAGACAAACATAGACAGTCTATATTTATCTGTACCTAGCATAACAATGGTACCCTAATATCTCTCCTTCATATCACTTCGAAACGCCATCACGCTAATACCTTTGGGACCTATATGTCAGACTTTCGCTTATCATCGTTTTTTGGTTTTGAATATAGTGTTATATTACTCTCTACATTGTTTAAAGCAAAATTAATGTTGGAAATTTGGCAAGACATAGCCGTTCATGGCGCATGCTTTTCTCCTGCTCGAAGCCGGCACAGCTCAATTCTATACATCGGTTATACAGATGTATGCCAAGATTGGAGAAGAAAATTAAAAGCCAATAGTCTACCCAGACGACCATGGAACAAAAGCATGCCGCGTTTCCAGTCTGTCTATATTTGTCTGTGACTGAGTGAAAATAACTTTACTTTAGAAGGTCGGAGACTGACTGAAACATCGAAACTGTGATATTGTGTGAAATAATCTTTGCGATAATGATGTCAAAATTTTCCTCAGACAGTTGCAGCGGATGGTTCTTCTGCCATGCTACTTGGATCGAGTAGACTGTTGCCTTAAATAGCTACAGACCCATTACCGGTACACCACCAAACATTTTGCCTTACAACGTGGAGCGGAAATAAAGCCCTGATTCGAGAGAACGTGGAGCAACGCCAGGAGTTTTAAACTTTGAAATAACACCATCAATATTTTGAGCTGCGGAGAGGTTTCAGTTTCCAACCTCATAAAAAATGTGTGTTGTGTTAGATTGCTTACAATCTCAAAATACAGGAAACGACCATAGCATGTGACCAGTCTTAAGGGAGCTTTCAGTAATTTCGGTGGGGGGGGGGAAAGGCAGGGGGAATTCAGTGGACACCTGTACTGTAAAATGTGACCCTCCCCCTATCCTCTTGTCTAAGGTGTAACCCTCCCCCTTGTCCGATATTCTAAAACTTGACCCTCCCCCAATCACTGCAGTATTTTCCCAAGGCATTTCTGAAACAGTGTCAGCTAATTTACATAACAATTGGTTTAATTGTTATGTAAGTTAGGGACAAAAGTTGCGGGGGGAGAGAGCTGGTGTTTTAGGAGGGAGGGTTGCAATTTATCACGCAAGCATTTTTGAAGAGACATGATATTTCATGCATTTGCAGGACGGTCACCATATTTTGTGCAACTATAAGAAGGCAAGATGTGGCTGATATAGTGCTTCACCCAAAAATATCAAATCATAATACATGGGAGTCTATAATGCAAACTACTGACAATTTTCCTCCGGACAACAAGCTATATCTGTACATTTATATATGTTTGATAATATATGTAAATGTACTTTGCTTGAAGTGGGAAGTAAAACGTGCATGTGTGTACAAGAAATTGGATTTTTAGATTTCATTGAAAATGTTGATTTACTATACATGGTAGTCTATGAGGAAACTATGAATAATTTTTTCCAATACAAAACTAAGTAAATCTGTTTATTTATGCGTGTTTGATTATTGATATTAATGCACTCGATTAGACTAGGGTGGTTACAAGTCAATATGTGTGCAAGAAATTTGATTTTTGAAATTTCCTGAAATGTTGATTCACTACACACACGGTATTGGTAGTCCGTGGCTATGAGAGAACTATGAACAATTTTTACCTATATAAACTAACAATATCTGTGCATTTATAGACGTTTGATAATTGATATACACTTTGCCACCTGTCCTATATGTTTCTGTCTTTTGTCTTTCATCAATTTTAACTGTTCAAGGTGTTTAATGTAGATTGCCTTGCTTGTGGAGCTTATGAATAATGTGTATGTATTTAAAAGAATTGGCGTATTTCGTCGGTGATTTTCTATCAGGAAATATGACAAGGACAATCGAAGGTTAGGCTGTAAAATCATCTTCTGGTGATCCTCCCTACAAGATAGGTTTATAAGAAGTGACCCCGGACAGTTTTCTAAAAAGTGACACCCCAATTCCCCGGTCCGCCCCTTTAGAAGGCTCCCTAAATACGTATCGTGCATGCGGGCAGACAAAGTCCGATGAAGTCCAGTTGGTTATTTTTAATTAAAAACTAATAAACTTCCCCTGCTTTGCTGCTGTCGGTCCGAGTCTCTCCTCTTGTTAGCTTGTGATACAGTTCAGTTATGCGAGTACGGAAGGGTTATGCATTTCCTGACCACAAGACACGGAAACCGCCGGCAAATGTAAGTAACCATTGCCTCCAGCGCCAATCATGTATGGCAAAATTAGTACGCAGACGTTTGTTCAAACAGGTATGGCGCAAAATATAATTTGTCAGGATCGCACTCAGTTAACAAAACACTCTGCTTTGCTGACTTTGTCCGTGGAGGGGCCGTGGTGGGGTCAGAGACTTCCAGTGCATCAGCAATCCGTCGACAGTATACGCACGTGCGAAGTTTTAGCATTGTCATTGGATTTTTTGTTTATCAATTTGTTGTTCCATACAACAAAAACAAGTGTATTTTCCTCATGGGATACAAGGTAATGGTTTCAAGTTGAAAATATAGTGCAATGTGTAAATTACGCAATTTTATTTTGACAGATTAAAGTTAGTCACGGTCCGGAGTAGAAGTAGGCCAAATAGAAAAATATGCGCGTTCACGGTAACGTGCCTCCAAAATTTGGGTAAGGAGGTCGGAGGAATGTTTGTTTGGGTACAATTTAGAGAATTTACCTGAATTGTTTGAAAATGCGAAAAAAAATGTCTTTGGTCGGCGAGGTTTTCTAGGATCGGTACGCGGTCGTGAGGCTATAAATCGGAATCGCACTTTTACAACTAAAACACGGGAAAAGCATTGAAAGTTAAAGCTAGTGGATATTTGAACACAATTAATAGCACTGCAATGAAAACGCATTGTGCTACATGATTTTGTTGACAATGAATTCAAAACCCGACTAAAATTCAGTGGCAAACAATAACCTCGAACACGAACACACACACACTGTCTTACAATAGACAGTACAGGCGACATCTCGCTTCTAAGGTACTAACTCTGCATTTCGACATTACATTGAGAGTAGCAAAGGTACGTAATACAAAACACAACGACAATAAATTTGAAATATTAAGCCAAAGCCGATCACACGCAGTTCCAAAATTTGAAGAATAATGCAAACACATTATGAGTGATTTGAAAGATGCACATTTATTTTTTTAATTTATTTTGAAGAAACAATACTACGTCAATAAGGAAAGTTCTGTTTTGTCGAACGTTTGGGCGAGTAAGGCTCACGTAACAAATGAATTTGGTATTTCAATATCTTCCCGGGATTTTCAGCATTTATATTTTAGGACTAGCTTTCGCTTGCCCAATGAGCATAAATATATCATAACCAGACGGTTGTGTGTACTATCTCTATTATTCCAAGGCATACATTGTACATGTATTTTCTATTTATATTGTCTTAAGGCAGTATTCGCCTCGAAAGTGAAAGGCCTAAACTTATGCTCAGACTTTCCTCAATGAAATTTTCAACCATTCTCTGACCAAATAGAATATACAAATTAGGGGTCACCGTGCAAATTTTGGTACTAGAGAAACAAATGACCTAATATTTACCGATATCACTAATTCAAAATGGCTGCCATCCCCGAGTTAACTCTATGGAGAGAAATAAAATTTTAAATTTTCGAAAAACTAAGACGGTGATAATTTTGCTCACCCCAAGGGCTGTAAAATGAGCCCCCACAAGTGGCGGATCAAAAGAGAACTGTAAAAGTTTAAGAGTCAGATTGTCTGTCCACGATGTGCATTATACCTTTATGTGATATCATGATTCAAAAAATTCCACGCGTACGTGTACACAGTCTGGATGCGCTGTAAACCTATAGTGTAATAGGCATGTGAGGACGATTTGTGAAAAACCGTGTCTTTAAATAGTATGAGCACATAGAATAATTGAGCTCTTTCGTAACTCGGTAAAAGCGTTCTAGCATTGTCCACGGATCAATTGTTCTACCCTCTTTACAAAAAGTAGTCCATCGGAACAATACGCGCGAAGCGGAACCATTTTCATATCAAAAAGGGGTCCCAATTTATTTGTACTGCAATTCAACTTTTTTTCAGAAACATTCAATGGAGTTTTCAATTCACGCTAAAATATTTGCATTTTATGTTCACTAAGTTCTGATCGTTGAAAACAGGTATTGGAATTACTGGTGATTTTTTGAGTACCGGTCGTTTAACACTCCAAACCAATAGTTAATGAGTGAACAGTAGGGGAAAATGCTAAACAGAACCTCCATTCATCATTTGACCCCATTTCATTCCACTTTACAATACCGTCGTTGCTACAGTTTCATAGAATTGTATTTGTCCTTTGGCCCTCAGGTGCTCCGCCAAACCTGTGTTCAGACCGATCTTCTTGTCGTTGGTTAGTTGTCATGTGCCTACCAGCGTTCTGTGGCAGTGTCTGATGTTCATATCCCATAGATTCGAGTTTTAAATATTTGTAGATGTGAAAATATGGAACATATGTTCTATATTCTAATTTGAGGCCGCAGCGTAATTATACGGCGAGCGACGGTACCAAATTGCTGGCCATTCACGCCTTGTGCCGACACATCAGGTTTGTACGCTTGGCCACCTTTCAGGTGAGAGGTCGGTAGTTTTTCAACGTCCACTTCATCAGACGGGACGTAAATAGGTCAACGGGTCGGTGCATACGTGGTCGGTGTACGGTAACCTTCTCTAGCGTGTCTCATGAAGTCTGGAGAGTTTTCCACCTCTGTAGGTGTTCGGTTGCAGTGAGCGTCGCAACTTGTCGACAAGCGTGACCTCCGCCCTCAAGGTCGGTGTTACTACTATAGCGGCTCAAACAAGATGGCGACCCGAAGGAAACGACTGGTGAAAGTCATTCTGCTTGGGGACAGTGGGTAAGTTAATTTGGCGGCAAGTTGATGAAGTTTTCATCGCCACGTTTGTGGAGTGCAGAAATGTGTACATGGACGAGATCAAAAGGTTAAGTCAGTCTCAGATCACAGGTCGAGATTTTTCATATTTTTTGAAACATTCGAAGACGGAACTTTGCGCACTCGTTCATTTCATCTGCGGAACAATGTTTTGGACTTGTGTGCACGGTGGGCCTTTTATTAACTGACGACAGTCTAGGTGAGACTTGACGCCAGCGTTATATTTCGATCGTGCAAGGTTCAGATCAGTGGAGGTAAAATACCTGGTGACATCGATATTTCAGAAACAGCATACGAAAATACAACCGCGGTTCGGATACGTGCGTACTGTGTTGGTATTGACTATCTTTGCCGCTGATCGAGGCAGAGCTGCCAAATCACGCCATCAGCCGTCGCTAGGATTATAAACTTCTGTATGGCCGGACACTGTTTTTAACTTAGCACGGCAGCCCACAGTGACGTTTGTTAATAGTCTAGACGACCGTTGGAAATTGATAGAATTGGCATGGAAACCGGATAATTAAATTTAGAACTCTTGATATAATTATTATCACTATTTGACCATTGTTGGGTGTTTTAACTTTCAATACTGCGTTACGCTGGATGACATAACGTTCCGCCAGTTTACATGTACCTGTATTCTCTACAAACAGCGTCGGCAAATCGTCACTCGTGGACCAGTATGTACACAACAAATTTACCGACAAGTACAAAGCGACGATTGGAGTCGACTTCACCACGAAGGAAGTCGTGGTCGGCGATGACGTCATGACATTGCAGGTAATAAAAAAACGAAATTCTACGTTTATGGTAGTTTATCTTTTTCATGCACGGTATCACTGAGACTTGGATCGCTTACATGAAGTCAAAGTTGTCATGATTAGTGTCAAAGTTGCCTGACATTTCGGACACTCAAGTTGTTCTCCACTTTGGCGTGACAAGTACAACTGTTTGTATAGTCATGTCACCTCAACGTGGGTCACGGCCGACAACAAGAGAAACGATGCATGTCTGTGTAGATATCGCCGACCTCACCTGGTACCACTATTGTACAAACCAAATCCCGCCCTAGTCGTAGCTGCCTGAGCATAATCCCAGAACACGTACGGCGCTGACGAAATGATGCTAGAATTCCCCAGTAGAATAAAGTTTGCGCAGATTTTAGGCAGATCCTTCTCAGGATAAGAAAATGCCCATGACACTTAAACCATACATAATTCAAAGAAGGGGTTATAGGCATAGCCTTTGAAACGAATGTTACATGAGAAAAAAGGAGTAAAACTTTGCATACTTTCTTTACGTGGCTGTACCCTGTGTTCTTGATGAACATCATGCAGGTATAAGTGATCGCTTCTGTGTCGACACATGCACACTAAGTGTTAGTCTGCATTGAAATTCAGGAAATACTGAGTCCATACATACATCAAAGTGTAACAGTAGAGTGTTTTGGTTTTTGTGAAATAAAACAGTCCTTCCGAATCTTCCCTTATATCACAGGCACCACCGTAGTTGTCAGTTAATAGCGTTTTTAGTACAGTAGAAAGGGCCTTTCTACTGTACTAAAAGCGCTATCAGCTACGGTGGTGCCTGTGCCTTATATATGGGCATCGTGGTTTAAGGTGGAATGCGCCCCGGGGATAGTGGATATTCAGATTCTTTAAGTCCACCACTCTGAGGGGGCTAATTTTGTAGCTGTTAGAGTAAGTAAAGTTTTCATCGTCTTTGTTTTGTGGAGTTAACGCAGGGATACCTGTCATCTTGAATGTCAAATATCGGTAAATGTTGGGTAATTGGTTTCTGTAGGACTGAAATTTGCTCGGCAACTCTTGATTTTGTGTTCCTTACTTAATTGGGGAATGATCAACAGTCTCATCGGGAAAACTTTGAGCAGGTATTCACTTTCAAGGCGCGTATTGCATAAAACATAGTTCCTTCCCGATACTGTGGAGGGACCATGTTTTAAACAGTATGTCACGGATGCGTTCCGATCTTGGAGAATGAGACTGAGGAGATTCATGTTGCGGTTTGTATAAAACAAAGGACCGATGACAGGGCTAGGTTGATTATTCGTCTCAGGTTTACAGGGTAGTCGGCCATTTTGTCGAGGAGCACAGACGGAAAAGACACACACCTCATAGTTCATTCACACTGATTCACAATCATTTCTGGGAAACTGCGCGTGCTCAAGTTTTCTGGTCAGGTCTCATCGAGCAATGATAGCAAATACTGTACAGTTTGCACATTATATCCTGAAGCCAGAGGTGACTAAGGAGAGGCTTTATTCCTGCTTTTCAATTCACAGTACACCGCTTGAGTTAACATTTACCCTGTGAGAACTGTTGACATCCGACAAACACATCGAGGCAAATACAATCGGGGTTGCTATAAATAGACGTTCGAATGGAAAACAATGGCCGTCGTTGTTATAATACCATCATGCACCGCGTAGGATCTCTGTGAATGGATGATGGGTTCATATACACGACCACTATGTGCAGTGACCGTGATTCTGGACAAGAATCAAACAACACTTGGACTGATGTGTTTGTGGCTGGTCTATTTGCAGTAGCCAGCTCCATTCAATTTACTGTATTTTGCATTATTTTAGTAAATTGGATTTAACAATAGAATAATCTCCACACTTTTTTACGTCTTCAATGGTTTTTGCGTCCCTCCTACAAGTCCCGTAAAGAGTCTGAGACAGATCCTAGAGGCAGAAGAGGGTATGATTTTTGTCTTTTACCAGAAGTATGAACTGTAGAAGGCTGGGCACTTTTGCCATGGAGCTTAAAACAGACTCGGACTCCACGGTTTGACAAATTGCAAACCGTCACATGAAGTACAGCAACCTTTTTTATTGCTTGCCGCTCGTTCCGATTTCTATGAGAGGGTTATTTACGACGCTTAGTTGGTTTTGTAGCATGTAATAAAAATTGCAGGTCGAACTTCGGAATTTATTTGTCTCACGACGGGAGACCGCTTGCCTTCTTTACGTCCGGCCAATGAACACCTCACACGGGTCCATAATATATAATGTGACGCTCATCATAGCAACGTCATTTTGGCTCAAGTATTATGATTTAATGATTTTTTTTTTGTTTTCGGTTGATAAGGAAGTACCGCCGGAAAATGTTGAGCCTTTCCCTCGATGCAATGAGTAAAACTATCAAAGCAAATCTCGGCTTGGAACGAAAATATATCAGAAGAGCGCACACTTTTAAAAGTTATATGTATGTGATGGTAATGTTATGCTTTGTCACTGCATGATATGATCGCTAGTTTGTTTCGAAGAATTTCATTCATTCATTCATGCACTCATTCGTTCATTCAATTTCTCTCTTTCTATTTATGTTATCCAGATCTGGGACACGGCGGGGCAGGAGCGCTTCAAAAGTCTCGGCGTGTCATTCTACAGGGGGACCAACGCATGCGTGCTGGTCTTCGACGTGACGTCACACAGAACCTTCCAATCGCTCGAGACGTGGAGGGAGGATTTCCTGGTCCACGGTAGCCTGGCGACGGAGAACAACGAGTTTTCGCCTTTCTTCGTCCTCGGCAACAAAACAGACCTCAAAGATAGAGAAGTAAGTGTGCATCGGTTTTGCCAAATGTGACAAAAATGAAAGGAATGCAACTTGTTTTCAATCCTTGCACATTCCAAGTTAAAAATGTTACAGCGGTCTGGGCCGTGGCCGAATCCCTAGTCTCTGGTGTTGAGACGACTTTGTAAACGAGTCCTAGGACGATGTGACTTTCTGTCAGCGACACTAGCTTCTTGACTACTTCCACAGTTTTCGACACCAGTCCTGTCTATAATCACCAACTTGCCGTTTTTGTAATAAGCATTTTTCCCTTGTCTTTTAAGATGAGATATATTTCTTCGTTGGCGTTTGGTCAAATCATTTCCAATACCGATATCGGCCTCCTTTAATTGTTGTCTTGCTTTCAGGGCAGAAATTTTGTCTTCAAAGTGATGAAACTTAACAACAATCGGACGAGGCTTGTCTTTCACGATTGCTGGCACTCGGTGGGCTCTGACAATGTGTCTACTCTCCCATAATTGAATTTTCACATTCTGGTTTAAAATTTCCACAACTTTCTCCTTACATCGTTCAAAATTCTCTCCCTCTTCTTCTTTATGTGACAAAAATGAAAGGTTAAGTAAAAAGTATTGAGAAACTCGCTTTAACATTGTATTCAAGGTATGATGGTGATTGATGAAAGTTAAAATCTACATCGTAAACTTTAATGTTGCAACTATGATGACGAGGTGCATCTAGATATAGTGCACAAAATACATTGTTTGTAAACATTGAAACTCGCACAGGCGCAGTTCCGACGACTGTTTCTCTTTAAAACGTACAGCCACTTCTTCGCAAGAGGAACAATATCCGCACAACTTTTGATAATAATTTAGGCATTTTTCAACCAGGAAACAACATCTTATTTATCCTTACAGTGTTTTGAAGTACTGAACATAAGCCTTCATTCAAAACACAACGCATTTTGTACGATATAAAACGCAATGTTGACAAATGAATCAACAGACATGACAAAAATTCCTCTTAAAAATGACATTGGATCACCCATCTCTGTTCTTTGAAAAGGTATGTAGGGAGACGGCTGAAGAATGGTGCAGGAGCAAGAAAGAAGTGCTGCCTTACTTCGAAACCAGTGCCAAGGACAACGCTAGCGTCGCAAAAGTCTTCGAAACAATCGCCAGGAATGCGCGTAAAGCAATGGTGACGGCGGAACCGGAGGAGACGCCGCTCTCTGTGGTCAAACCGGTCACTAACGATATAGCCTCTTGGGAAGGCGACGAGACAAAGTCACAGTGTAACTGCTAACCCAAAGCGTCAGTCAGCGCCTACTTATACGACGACCTTCAGGGAGGGAATCATGCGACCCTTTTCAGCCGCGTAGACTAACAGTTATCATGTATAGCCATGTGACTCACTCTTCAGCAGGTCTGGAAAAATGGAGTCGTTTGAATGATTGTGATTGGACATCAATGTTCTGGTGCGATGACGTGTGTCAATAACAACTTCTCGCCAGAAAAGCACCTTCGATTTCGATAACATTTGAATGTCAAAGTTGTTATGGACAACCCTTTTCTAATAATTACGTGTATTTATATCACAACAGAACAACACAAAAAGACAATAAATATAATATTGACTACCTTGTGCCTTGGTAAACGCCAGTTTGCCGTGGTTACAATTATTCTTATTTAGTCCAATTACACAACAATAAGAAGGATTTCATAAACACAGACACAAGAGCGAGGGCAAAGGCGCGTAATATGTTGTACATGTCATAAATTTTATGTAAGGTGGAAAGCACTTGAAACGAAATGGCTCATGCTCATAACAAATGGTCGCCCGTTGCACCCGTTTTTGTCGGTTGAAGTTTTGAAATCAAGGTGCAGCAGACCTGAAACGCAATGGATACGGCCGACTATTCATGTGCATAGTTCTGTTCATGCTGACGACATCAACGCACAATGCTCCCAGTGTATTTTCATATGAACGAAAGATTTGAGAGATATATGGTAACGAGGGTGCGATTGATGGCTTAGACGGTCGAGGTCAAGGCTAACCTTTCTTATGTTGACACAAACCTTTTTTGTTCAAGATGATATTAAGAGTCGAGAACGTTCCCTTGGGATACTGAATTTTGACCCTCCAGATGCAAAATTAGTTCACCAGGAAAAACAATTGTGCGTAGAAACCTGTAAACCTGAATAATTTAGAAAGATGCGTTCATGATCAGGGATTGTGACTAAAATTTCGTATTGAGGTGTACGATAAGGTAATCGACCTGAATTGCACAACTCGAAGACCTAGGATAGCTGTTACGACAATTCTGATACTATTGTTAAACTTTCTACAAACTACACTAATAATTTCTCTATCCTGATCGGGACAATTCTGATACTATTGTTAAACTTTCTACAAACTACACTAATAATTTCTCTATCCTGATCGGGAAATAATCCAGAATTTAATGTAATACGTGCCTCGAAACTGAACAGCTTTAACGTTTGCTCAACTCTCCACGAGGAAAAATTAAACCCTCATCCTTCATAATCAAGAATACAAATTAGGGTTCACCATACAAATTTTGGCGCCAGAAAAACAAATTTGGTAAACTATACCGATATCTGGAATTCAAAATGGCCGCTATCCCTAAGATATTAAAACTGTTGGGGGGGGGGGGTAACTTTTCGATTCTCATAAAAAAATCGATGAAAATTTTAGTTGTTTCACAGGGTTTGAACTAAGTCCACGTAACAGAAGACCTGTATAGTAAAACTTTGAGCTGACTAAATCCGATTCCAAAGTGAATTCTGTGCTAACGTAGCCGTAAGCTAATTAACACGATTGGAACTAATTTGGGATAAATAGATGATGAAGTAATGTCGATTTAATTTACAAATGTTATCTCATCTGCTTTTCTTTTTATATTTCCAACTTGTTTTTATGAGTAATTTGCGATATTGCAACATTCAGCTATATGGCACCTAACACTTTTTATAAATTTGCAAAATATGAAAATCCAATTATCCCAAATTAGTTCCAATCGTGTTTTATGCAAATATTTCATGTCTATCAAAAATAATGCATTACTTGTAGGCAAAAGGTTTGGTATTTTGAGAATTGGTGTCAATTATCGCAATTTTAGCCCTATTATTCACATGTAAATTTGTGTTTCTCTTTGGATGTAGCATTCTATACAATGCGTGAGATCATTATGGAAGTACCGTACGTGGTTTCATTGACGAGAGGTGACCTAACTGCCCTATTGTGAACCGCTGACTTCGAATTGATCACAAAACGCATTTTGTGTCACCGTCCACAATATTATTCTCTTAAACGCTTGAAAATCCTTTCGACTTCATCTGTAGTCGAGGACCGAAAAATCCGATAAATTTTGGAGGTAGTGGACAGCACTTCATTGTCATGTTCGGAAAACAAGTTTTTCCCCTGATGAATGAGACTGTTGTTTGTATTATTTGTCTGTTTGTAGATTTCCCTGAAACGCTGAAAATTTTGTAATCGTGAATTCCCCTGTGGCAACAAGCTAAGGGACTTACTGCACCATGAACACTTTTTCGAGTGTCCAGGTATAAAAAGTGAAATATACACGGTCATCGCCAGCGCCCTCAGTCGTCGAGACCTACATCGCTATGAATGCCCCCTTTGTTCACCTTGCGGTGACCTTAATTGACCCTACATACAATCATCCATTGTCAAGGAACCTTTCGTTCTTGGGACATGAATAACACTCGAAATGCTTTGCTATTGACACAAAATTGACAAGGAATGTCGTATAAAATATGACCGAATGTTGAATACTTCACCAACCTTTGGAAGAGCGGCATATTTTAATGACGGGCATATCAGTACCGTGATCTTTCAGGACCTAGTTGTCGGTATAAATAGCGAGTCATTTGTTTGGACGAGCGGGGTTTTACGCGCACTATTCTCAGATTTTGAGACTGTATCGAGTCGGAATGAACTAGGTCATGTGATGACAACATTCAGAGTGAATGACGTCATCCATAAGCGGGTGTTTCTCTCTAGTGCATCCAGATACCGTCATTTAGTCTGAGCTCGGCTAATCTAGCAGAGAAGAGGCGTGTAGACGACCGCGGTCAGTACTCGACCGGACTTCGTTGCTAAGCTCACCGATTTAGGAGAATATTCGCCGTGCGACCTTCGACATGTCATACGGCAAACGCTCTCTGATCAAGGTTGTAATTCTTGGAGACAGTGGGTAAGTTTACGTCCAACAATTGTGTTCACCCGGCTCGTGTGCATTCGCAAATACTAGGTAGGCCTAAGCCTCCCCCGGCGTGCCTCCGAAATCTAACCTCGATCCTCCCAAATTTTAACGATCGCCATGTTCGTCGGATTTTTAAAAAATCTCTTGTGTTTTTTTGTTCAACAGAGACACACCATAAGCATCTGAGCGGGCTGAACATGCATCCGTTTGGTCTCATGTGATTTTCATAGAAGCAGAGTCACAAATAGCCGGGGTTTTCCATTGTCTGTTGATAACATGACTAGCTGCAGACCCGTAGTGTGGAAATCACATGTTTACGTCCATAGGCTTCAGGCCCAAATTTATTCACGATAAATTTCGTTGGCGCTGCTCGGCTTTCACTTCCTACAGAACACACTCAGTTTAATACAAAGGGACGATTTCAGTGGGCGCGGCAATTCATTGTACATATTTTATGTTGACGTTTCGCTTGTCATTCTGGTCCCGGGCTATAAATTTAAAACCTATTACCTAGAAACACCCACTGTTGCCTGCCAAAAAGCAAAGTATCATAGCGATATAGCCTAAATAGCTTACACAAACAAATGCGAAGGAAAAACAATGCACGAATGCAAATGTGAAATTACGTGTACAAAAGTCCAATCTATTTTGTGTAAAGTTTGTACAAGCCCGTCAGACATTGAATTAGAACTTCCTTGCTGAAAACTAGATTCTATTAGGCCCTTTGGTATGAAATTCAGCCGTCAACAATATTAAATCTAAACATAAATTTTACACACATACGGACAGTGGTTAAAAAGATTAAATGTATGCATTTTGATGATTCGGGTAGTAGAAAGAGAAAGTATTGTACAGAGAAATTAAGAAGTACTGTCATATTAAAATCACGGTCACTCTGCGAAGATATAACGTCTGAAACGTCCAGACCGGAGACAGCTTGAGAAAGTTCGGCTAATTCCAACTTCGGATTTTTGTCTAACGGCTGGTTTTATATTCGACTATAGCGTTGGGAAGACATCGCTCTTGAACCAGTACGTCAGCAAGAAATTCAGCAACCAGTACAAAGCGACCATTGGAGCCGACTTCCTGACGAAGGACGCAGTCGTCGATGGCAGGATTGTTACCATGACGGTAAGCTGTCCATGACGTCACAGTTTCGCTCCCGCTGTCGTCCAGTCGAGGTCTGCATGCACTTTCCTTAAACAGAAAGGATCACGTATTTAATGATACTATATAGTTGCTTACATTGTAAAAAACAAAAAAATGACCACTAACCAGACTTTCGCTTTGTAAATCATTATTTTGTCCAATGTTGCTATTTTTATAGGTCACATACCATTAAATGTAAAGAGTAAAAAGTTCCCAACCGACCGACCCTAGTTCCTGAAAGCATGTTACTGTAACGGAAACATCATTTGTCTGGTCAAACTGAAAGTATAAACTGTGTATTATTGTGTTCTGACTACGGGAAAAACCGTATACACGATATTAAATCGATATTCATCTCTGAGAAAGGTGACTCACTGGATTGTACAGAAAATGGAATATTCAAACTTTACTCGTGGGTGGACGGACCTTATGAAGTATGGGCAAAAAACCCCCAGCCAATATAGATACTTTGTGTTCTGCATCACTAGTATCCCCAGATTCTCTATTATCTAACTTGCTATCACTGAAATATGCATCGCTCAACGCGGCATGCCGCTGTTCATGTCTGTCAGTCCAAGGCAACTTGCGCATTCTTGCTGTATATCTTAGTGTTACCCTCATTGTCTGTCTGTCTGTCACATGCAGCGCCTCTCGCCTTCCTCCATCTGTCTCACATGCAGCGCCTCTCGCCTTCCTCCATCCGTCTCACATGACTACGAGTCTGTTTCCGCCTCTGTAACCGTATACCTGTCAGCGTGTATACTTTCATCTTCTATACGTGGATTTCTTTATATTTAATAGTCGCGCCAGCCTGTCCTACCCCCTCATCTTCACATATCAGGGTTCCTGGCAACTTTATCTAAATCTCTATGTTGTTAACGTGGCATTAAAAATTCAACCAAAGTAATAGTTTTGAACATTTCCATACCATTTGATAAGATGATTTATAAATTTGCATCAGTAACTCGTTCTCGGTCGGCTTGTGTTCGACACAGCAGTCCGTCCGTTCGCGGGATTATTGTTGACGATTTTGGCGCCCCTGACGCCTTTGCTATAAAAATTCCTCTTTTTCATCGTAGATATGGGACACGGCGGGACAGGAGCGCTTCCAGAGTCTGGGCGTTGCATTTTACCGCGGTGCTGAGAGTTGTGTCCTCGTCTTTGATGTGACGTCACCGATTTCGTTCAAGTCGCTGGACAGCTGGAGGGACGAGTTCTTGATACAGGCAAACGTTCGAGATCCTGAAAACTTTCCATTTGTTGTCATCGGCAACAAAGTAGACCTGAACACAAGATCCGTAAGTGTCTTGTCCGTCTGACTCATGCTATCTCTGTCTCTGTCTTGCTATCTGCTTTCTCTATGGTTGGTGAGTGTTCTATGCATGTAATACACGGGATTCATTCGGATTTGTGGTGAGAGAGGGGGAGGAGAGGAGAGGAGATGGGAAAAGGGAGAGGTATAGAAAGAGAGAGATAATAAGAGAGGGTTGGCAACTTGACTAGCCATTTTATGATTGTTGCTTGCACACTGATGTTCTTAGATTGCTTTGTGTAAAGTCTCGCTCTCGGAGATTGGCAGACAATAGTACTGTGTTTTGTTCCTGGTGGAGCTCAAATTGCTTGGAATTGTGCGTCAATATGCAAGATTAAGTGACTGCGATCTTCGGTATGGAGTGCATAAGTCAGTATCGATATCATTGAGCATATTATTGGATAAGATGTTTTGATGCCTGAATCTCATTGATTCCTTCAAACCAACACGAACAGTATATATATATATATATATATATATATATATATATATATATATATATATATACATACAACTATTTTCAACACTAACGATAGTTGCTGTTTCTGTACTTATTGATTAATACATGTACCATCTTTGATATTTATGGACGTAATATTTCAATATCAAGCAAAAATTAAGACCCATGTTACAAGCATAGTTTCAGATATTTGTATTCCTTTTTTCTGTTAATTGACACCAAACAATGTACAGCATAATTTATACAGATCATAATTTTGCAGTTGATTTCTTTTGATTATAAGAGGAAAATTGATGAGTCCAGGAGAATAATTTTAATGGGGTAAATGGGTAGCTGGACAAACATCACACCGGGCATAGGTGTTAAAGATTCCGTTTTGGGGTTTAAATTTTTCATGTTGCCTTAGCCTCTTCCGCTACCCTAATTTATGATTGTTCATTTCAGATCTCAACGCGGAGAGCCGAGGCTTGGTGTCGTAGCAAACACAACATCCCTTACTTCGAAACCAGCGCCAAGGAAAGCCTGAACATCGACCTGGCTTTCCAAACGGTCGCCAAGAACGCCATACTCCAAGATATTGAATCCCAACTCTTCAGTGAACTCCCACCGGAAATAAAGCTCAACGGAAAGGACCAGAAAAGGAAAAATGAATGTCAATGTTGATGGGAGAATATCGTCGGTTTAGAAGTCAATCGTTATTCAAACTGGGGACCATTTTGAAGATAATCTGGGGCGATTCGTTAGTTATGAGGCTGTGATATGCACCGGAGAAACTGGCTCGGGTCGATTGAAAACCGTGTTCGTTCAGGTCAACATAAAAGTTGGTTGAACGCAGTCCCTCTCACGGAACAGCACTTGTTTGTCGCGATGGCAACACGGCCACGTAGTGTAAAACTTTAATTGGGTAAAGCTATGGCAGGGTACAATTATTACCGACTAAAGTTTTGGTCGATTTATTTTACAAATTAAGGCGTAATTGTTTGAGATGTAGTTGTATGAATTGGTTACGCAAGTAGTAATAGTATGTACGAAATGAATTGGCAACAGCCGATACTCCATTACTTAGATTATAGAGAGAGTTTACGATTAAAAAATTATATTTGCTCGCACCCAGTCTCAGGCCAAGTACATACTGGGCTGGCGCCATCATACGACAAAGTCGATTCCGAATTTGAAAAGGGTCCGAGGTACGGGACATGCTGAAATTTATCGTTGTTCATGCATGTAACGATACTCTTGGCAACTTTTAGCAATCTCTTCATCACTGTCTGATTAATTTTATAAGTTTTACAGTAAGTTCATACTTTTTTCAATTGCCAGCTACTAAGCTTAATACAAACCACGTATCGCAAGTCACTTTGAAAGCGAGTCACTGTGTAAGATGCAATATTAATACCAAGATCTTTATAAGACCCAAGAAATTGTCGATGATTTCTCTTTAAAGCTGTAAAGATGTAAGCTAAACCGTTGTCAAGGGGAACTAGGACACTCAACAGCGTTCTCATTGCGGGTTGACGCCAGGGAGATCGCACCAGATAGCACAAACGCCGTGATATTCTGTACTCCCCACTCAATGGGTGTATTAACACTCATACAGTACGACAAAGATGAGGCTTTTCAAAACAATGGAAGGAGGACGAGTGAAAAATGACAAACAGTGAATATCATGCACAGAGTTTCCGATCTGAGGTGAACAGGAAAGAAGATATGGGGAAAATCCGTTGATCCTAGTTGACGTGGGAACAGGGTATTTTATTATATGACCCGAAAATTGCATCATCAACTTTACCCATGCCAACTGTAATGAAATGCGACAATCTCCAGTAATACGTCACCACGAAGGTTTCTCCTTTCAAGGCATACGTTGATGTGATAATGATAAACTTACGAGCTTACTTTTTAAACCTTTGTACCTGCCTTGCAAGTTAAATTTGTATCATTTACACAAATTTTACAGTGATTTTTTTCATTGCTTTGTTTCAATGCCTATTACTTCGTCTTTACTTCATGGATTTGTACATAACTTGTGACGTTTAAGCAGATTTTGCCCTCTATTTTGTTCGGTAAAAGGATGGACCATTAGATCCTGAGTGGGGTGATACAAGTTTTTTAAAAATCTGTGGCAAAATGCTTTGAAACCTTCCTGACTAAGTAAGTTATTCGGAAACATAGATATAACAGGAGAGTAAATCATGAAACAAAATTACGTGGAATCTTTAAAAAAAAGTAATTTGCCAAATTTGGAATACGACAAATGACGTATCGGCACCCTGATCATCCCTCCCAAAAGTCTAATTGCCCATCTATAAATTTGGTTAAGGGGCTGAATAAAGCCAGTCTTTCATATTACTATATATTTGTATGCGTTTTTGTATATTTAAGCAGTAAAAATGATAACTTATATAACAATCTATTGCCATGCTCTTCCATTCATAGTACTTAACCGATAGTCAAATAGAACGTGCGCATAAACCGTTTTGAATCGGTCGGAGGACTGAAGGCGGTAAAGCACTATTTGCTGATTCATGGGATTGCCATTTTGTACAAAATTCACAATTACTGCAAGAATAAAGGTTACCCAACGAATTACATATATTGTTTGTAGCTGTTTCCCACTTCCGTATATTGTTTCATTCATTCGGGGAAGAGTGTTGATGGCAATGCACTGATACAAAAATGTAACACCCTTAACGGATGAAAAATACACGGTTAAAGGGGGATCGTCGGAACTCTGCTCAAAGGTTGCCAGGGACCCCACGACCGATGTAAATAATCGTTACGGGTACGTTGGCGATTGATGAAAGTTGAAACATGTTTGTTAACAATGAATATCGTCAACTTTATAAGTTGCAGCTATGTTGAAGTGATGCATTTAGATATCATGCATGAAATACATTGTTCTTAAACAAGAACGTCGCACACGCGCAGTTCCGACGACCACCCCCTTTAAAGAACGTATAGAGAAACTTATATAGCGTGAAACATTTCTTGGCCTTGAACAGTAAAGGTGAGATGAGCTTCCATCGTGTTCTTCTTCAGTGTGGTATTCTTTTAAACAGGGAAGGTTTTGGACCATAGCTATGTACGCTAACACTGGGCACTTTTGAAAGATCAAGGGAACATTTGGTCGACACAGACGTGAGTTGCTGCGGCAGATCTTACACAAATACTCGAACACAGGGTAATCTGGAGTTAAGCCGTGGGACTACAGAAATGTGCTCACGCTCAATACACATAAACGCCGGCTGATACAAGTGACTTGAACTTGATGTCACAGCAGTCAGGGAGCAAGAAATTGCGGAAGTCTGTGACTCACATATATATATATATCAGCCTTGTAAACAACATGTTTGAGCGATACCGTTATCGGTACAAATGGGCAGTTCTATGTGTTGAGGAATGTTGCGAAGTGGAGACTGCTGAGGGCGCAGTACACGATGTTGGTGTCAACGAGACTGGTAACATCGACCCAGATCAATCCAATCCATCTATTCTACAAGCAAAAATAACAGGGTTCCAAGTGCTAAGTCATCAGCTGGAAAGATTCAAGCACTTATACACGTAACAGTGGTGGGCATAATTGACGGGCAATGTTGAGGTCACAGCCAAACGGTACCCTTAGTAGTAAGATAAGAACCGTATCATTGCACTGGTTTGAGCTGCCAATTCCGAACAATTTTCCAGAACTGTACCCACTCTTGAGTTAGACAGGATAACAGTTTGTCATATTTGCGGTTATAAAAAATTAAAATTTACGACAAGCAATTAGGCTAAAGATTTAAAGTGAGTACATCTTCCAAGCTACCGTGACAACACACACGAAACTACAACTCGGGCAGCTGATATTTTCAAAATATCACCTTTATTTGTCCAGAAATCCTATCTTAGCGACGCTAGCTCATGACAAAAGATGATCTACACAAATACAAAAGACATCCAAGAGTGTTACATGTTCCTCACAAACAACAGTCTACAAAAGCGATTTCAAAGCATCGCTTGGAACACATATAGATTAATACGTGAACAAATTCCGAGTCTTGAAACAACTGATCAGTTGTCGTGTTTGGGTAAAACTCGAGGCACGTTGAACAAGGTACTTCCTACTGTCCGACATTTTTTTCAATTGATTGACAAAGTAATTACTGATTAAAGTACAAACTGTTTCAAATTTGTTAATGGTGACTAGAATGCAACCGCAGTAACTTAAGTATAGAATAAGAGGATTGCTGTATAATATTAGCTCACTGGTGCTGAAATACATTTCTTGCTCAAGTCATCACATGAAGTGCCTGATGCAAATTCGTAAAGCATACAAAACCTTTCTGCAGTTACGAACTTGATGAATCTTCAACAAAACAGAGACACAATGTCAAAAGTGAATTTCCGTAATAACATTGATGTCAAGCAAACAATAAAAAGCAAACCCAAGCAAATTCGTAAAAATGAGTTATTAGTAACAGAACATCTTGTTTATACTTTCAAAGTTCTCAAAATCAAGTTAAAAGTCCTGCTTATCAAGCCGATGGATGTTCCAAAGAGATACTAAGCCTACAGATAATGTATAACTAAATCGCTGTGAATATCGTGTCCCGAATACAACAAAAAATCCGAATATAATAATAGAAAACAACGGAATTTAAAGAATTTGACCTTTTTCGAAACGGCTTCTAATCTAGACCTGCGTAGCCTTTTCTCTTTCAAGCGAATATTACATCAACTGTGGTCTAAGCTTGCACGTCAGTAGTAACCTGTTCTTCCATAGCGTCGTCACAGGTTTCTTCTTCTTGTTCTTCGTCTTCTTCCTCATCACAAGTACTTTTCTCGGACGCGTCTTCATCGTCTTCGTCGTGGTAGCAACAAGGCGGTGGTGGTGGTGGATGCCAGAAGGGCATGGGGTGCGGAAACCCGCCGTGGCAGTACCCTCCCATCATGAACGGGTGGTGATGCAGCATGCTCATAAAGTGGTGCCAAGGGTGAAAACCAAAACCAAATCCATATCCATGGTCACCATGGTGTGGATCCCAGCCACCGCCGTGGTGGTGATCCCAGTCGCTGTACGGGCCGCCGTGGCCGTGGCCGGCGAAGTGGTCCTCGTCGCCCGATGGAAGAGGCTTGCCCCAGCCGCTGTACTGACAGCCGTGGATGGGGTCGGACAGGTGGTTCGGATCGCCCGAACACCTGGAAGAAGAACGTTTGTGGCGCGAATGATGAGGATCGCTCCAACCGGTGTGCTGGCAACCGTGGACGGGATCGGCGACGTGGTGCGGATCTCCGGAGTGATGAGGATCGTGGCCCGGTCCAGAGTGGTGTGGATCTCCTTGGGAGCCCCCGTGATGCTCGGAATCGTTCTTATTTGGATGATGGTTGTGGGAATGTTGAGGTGAGTGTCGCCTACCGTGACGTCCAAAGGTACGCCGTCCTCCCCACCACGACCGACCTCCTCCAGGATACCAGTAGTAAGGGTTCCAACCATGGAACATGCACTCAGGCGCACACGACATCGTACCAGGTGATGGACGGTGGCCGCTACCTTTACATCGTCTCTGACGGGTTCCCGCAGATTTGCAAGCGCCACCGTTACAGGAACTTTTCGTGGTACACTTGCCGTCTCCAGCATGTTTCTTTTTCGGTGCCATATTTTTTCAAATCCGAACAATTTTAAGCAGATTTATCTGCGAAAGACGCGCAGGTAGTATCAGGATATCGTCAACGAAAATATCCACTTTTCAATCAGCGGCTATGAAGAAAATGTGTAGTGTCGATAGTTCTGTACTCCGTACGAAAAGTCGTCAGAGCTCGCTGGAGTTGGTAAACTTAGCAGTATAGAGTCGCTTACTTCAGTGTTTTCATCGTACGCAGTGTCAGCGCTTTTATAGACGAACAACAGCCAATCACATGCCTGACAATGACGTCATGCAGTCGAGTGGGCGGCATGAGCTCGAGCTGCTGTCGTCGGCTCAACGTCGCAATCTAGTCGGCGATTGCGCAGTAAAAGTGACGCTCTGAATTGTGGGACTGATCTCTCGATGTCGTCGGTGCAACGTAGAAATAGTTCAGACTGCGCAGACTCTACACGAGGGAACGATGGGAAATACAATGTGCGTCATCACATATTGGATGTTTGAACTATGAAACTAGGTTACGGCTGCCAGCTGATCAGGTGATCGCTTGCTCTTTGAGACTGACTGCCACCTCAACAATAAGTGATCATTATGTACACGTAGGCCGACAGAACGACATTTCATCGGCATATTCTACGCGTTCCACTTAGGTACAGGTAGTATGCGCCTCGAAAGTGAAAGACTTAAACTTTTGCTCTCCAAGAGCTTTAAAATGACCCCCACAAGTGATAGATCAGAAAAGATTGTAAAAATTTGAGAGTCCGACTATCGGTCCCCGAGGCGCGTTATACCTTAACCAGTCTATGTTCCTCTGTGCCTTAACCAACACACTGTTTCATACAATATTTCTTATCAAAGATGACATGAAAAACTCTTCATACTATATATTTTCAAGAAGCAGAGAATCTACAGTTTATTATGGTAGAAATAGTTGATTCAACGGATCAAGGGCGTACTCACCTAGGGTAGAAAACCTCACTTTTGGAATTAACGATATAAACTTGGTACTACTTTATGAAATTCAATATGGCATTTGAACCAAGATTATATGTAGGAAAAACGACGATTTTGATTTGCACTATCTATTCTCATTCTTAAATGACAGGGGTTCCAAGAATGACATTAAGAAATTATTAATATAAGCTTAATCATGATAAGCAAAATTGAAATGACTCTTGTTCGAAATGAAAGAACTTTGTTGCCAAACAAAATTCTCGTTTTGCTATAGGGTTGTAGTACTAGTATTTTCTGTAATAGAACGATATAT
The DNA here is from genome assembly GCF_041260155.1 of Ptychodera flava. Taxonomy (NCBI): domain Eukaryota; kingdom Metazoa; phylum Hemichordata; class Enteropneusta; family Ptychoderidae; genus Ptychodera; species Ptychodera flava. The sequence continues at coordinate 20,099,832 of NC_091942.1, read as the reverse complement.
TCTCGAAATTGACAATAATGTAGTTCGCGTTCATAACGTGCCTATCCCTGGGACAGCCGGAAGAGGAGGTATGCGTATAGCCCCGGAGTGGTCGCGTCATGTATAGGTACTGCAGTATGCATTGAGAAAAGCTATACCAACATGTGAACAGCGCTTCCACTAGTATGAGAGTTGTCAGGATCATGACGTTGCAGGTACGTCCGTCTGCTACGGACCGGCCAAACTCCAATTTCTCTTACTATAACAGTATTCCAATACCGATACCATGAATTTTAATTTAATGCAAATTTTCGCAATCTTGTCGCTGTAACTTGTTAACAGGTTTATTCACCATTTCAATCCATTTTAATTATATTTTGCAAGATTCGCGACTTCTCACTCTATAGAATATATCAACTCCACTGTGCCAATATATTTAATATCATGATGAACATACACATAGAGTGTTCACCATAGTTGCGCTGTCAACGTAAGTACGCCGGCAAAAGATCCGAACAGAAATATAGACATCGGCACAATCTAAAATACATCGCTGATGTATGTATTTCTGACGTTCGGTTCGATATGCAGATGAATTCATCGTCATCATCTTCCCATGCTCAAAATGCTTCACTACCAGTATAGGTGCTGTCGTTTAGCCTTTTTTTTGAAAGAGCGCTCAAGTCAACGGCAGCCTGAGAGTGTAATTTCTTCACCTCTGGAAGCGCAGAGCCCTGCAGCTGTAGCATTGCTTTTATGTTTAAAACGAGTACCAAGCTGATCTGCGATCTACATCTGACTCACTAAGATTGAAAGTAGCATCGCTCATAGCTTGAATTCCGCCTTAATGTAGGGAGAATACTCGGTTCATTGACATTGTATTGTTTAGAAGCGTAAAAGCCAACTTACTATGCATGGATCTAGCGAATACAACACAGTATCCGATATAGTCTCTTTGGCACGGCACGGCACGGAATGTCGGGTGGGCAGAAATTATTTGGCCACTTTTCAGCAGGTCTTATGCATGAGCTCTGTGTCCAGCATAATACATGTAAGTCCACCAACACTGTAATTCAGAGAACCAGCTTGTGGACAGAAGGCATAAGTATATACTCAATAAGACTTACCTGACCGTCCGACACCGCCCTCTACGTACGCTGTAGGAATATGTGGTCGACCATCACCTCAGCATCTGTAAGTTTTTCTCTCTGCGTTGAATTGAAGAAGTCCAGAGGAACTCGAATCCGCCTTGTAATTCATCACGCGAGAACATAATTACTTGAAATTCTAGAGTTTGGTGTCGTTTATATACGCTCTGGTGGTGCTAAACGTGATGCTTACGTTTTCTCCGTGAACGTTCGGCTTACGTTGTAGCTTGTTGACTACACAAAACAAGTGCATATGATTTCTATGGAAGACCGGTCACGACATGCGACATGCGAGTTTTTTTTTTTAAACTGCGACCTGGGAGTTCTTAAACTGCGACATGCGAGTTGCAAAACTAATATGGCGTTTGCATACATGTCAGGTAGAGACGAGCTTATTTCTGCATACTTCTACAATGGATACACCCTGGGAGAAATAACGGCCACGTTAGGACTCCGACATGTATGGAAGTCCGGTCACGACCTGCTACATACGACCTGCGTCTTTAACTGTGATCTGCGACCTAACCCTAACCCCTAACGCTAACTAACCCTAAGTTATGCCGTTACAATTTTTCTTTCCCTTGGCCTAACCTCCAGGGTTGAGAGCGAAGTAAGGCTTTTTACGAGAGAAAACCTAACCCCTAACCCTAACCCTAACCCCTACCCTAACCCTAACCCTTACCCCTAACCCTAACCCTAACCGCAGATCGCAGTTTTAAAAACTCGCATGTCGCATGTCGTGACCGGTCTTCCATATTAGACCGACTTCGGTACTAGTTATGTTCAGAGTGCCGAATTACTATTAAAATTGATGAAATTTTAATGTGTAATGCATTTAAACGGGAATAAAAGGTGTTGGAAACTGAAAAAATCAGCGCTTTTTGTTGTGGCCTTGCAGCACAAGTTTCTTGAGCGATGACGTCATATGCTATATTTAGCACGGACTTTCCAGAGTCGGTGATTCAACAGCGAAAGAACATTGCGCTATCGTACTATCGTTTATTTCAAGAGCTACAAAGAGAAAAACAATAATACACCTCATTTGGCACACATCATGAAATGCAGAGAAAATTTCGTCACTCCGTTTCCTATATATATAACGACACTCGATTGTGCGTAGCTTTTACATCGAGACAAGCGCTGTAGTTGAACAAGAATCTTGGCAAGCCTTGTCAAGCTTTCAAGTGGATCAATGATTCTTCGTCTGTTTATCGGTCAAAATATCTGCAACGTGAAGATTGGATAGTAAAAGAAATCGTCAATGAGTGCCAAGGGTGGTAACTTCTGGGAAGGCCAGCCAGAGAGCGGAGTAGAGTGGAAAACTCAGTCTGAGGCTGATGAAACCGGGGACATTTCAATCGTTAAAAGGATTGAACCATCTCTTTATACTGTTGGTTCAGCGTCCATGCCTCGTCAAGACACGGAAACGGAGGTAGGCAGTTTTCGAATCGTCACGACGACAAAATTTGCTGTCGCGGCGGCAGTCCCGGCAAAGAGCATTCAGTTTGGTGGTCATCAGGGTGGGGGCGCTCTGACAGATGTCGTCGACATCATCCACCGGGTATAGTGGAGCATTCAGGAACCAAGGGTGAAGGTACAGGGGAAAGCCAGGACAAGTGACAACGTTATCCGAGACGATTTCATCGTCATCAGCGCCATCATTTTACCAAGAGATGAAAACAGACAAACGCAGGACGGAGATATAGGCGACACTGGAACACAGGCCGAATCAACAGCTCCACGAGCATGTCGCTACGGACTGCCCTACTTTAAACATAACAAGAGCGACAGCGAAGACTTGTACGAATATTACGGGAGACGACCGTTTTACCACTATCAACATCATCCACGTGATTGTCACGTGTACTATCATCTGTACGCGAGTCGCTGCCATGGTGGGCTAAATAGGTCGTCTTGGCCCTCCGACGCAGATATGATGAGAGCAGGTTGGGATTGACACATGCGCTGACGTATACGTAGCCCTTGTTCGGTTTAGTCCAGTCAATCTACGAGATTTTGGCACCTAACCCACCACAAATTGCAACAGAATTTTTTTCTTCAAAATGCATTTTAATATGGTACCCAGAACAACATATTAAAAGTTTACTCGAATCCACCTTGGGGAAATATGTCTAATTTGCATAAATCAAATATGGCGGCCAACCTTCCAAGAAAATAATATAATTGGCTATAAATCACATATTAAACAAGCTCTTTCAGTGATTTCAAAGTCTGACACAAGTTATTTGGCTCAGGGAATCATTTTGGAGGTATAATGTTTCATATAAGCACCTAATTAATTTGCATAATTCCAATATGGCGGCCGACATTCCTACAAAAGACATTTTCGGTCATATACCACGTATTAAACAAGAAATTTCAGTGATTTTAAAGTTAAAAGTATATTTCTTTGGCATGGACAAACGATTTTCGAGATGCTATGATTTGCATAGGTACTTTGTCAATTTGCATAAATCCAACATGGTGGCCAACATACCTACAAAAGACATTTTCTGCCATATACCACGTATTAACCCTTTGGGCGCAAAGTCTATTTTTGTCAACTTTATAAAATGTACCATAGTCGATTTTTCTGTTTTTTGCAAAAATTTTGAAAAAAAACTGTAGCTGATAAAAAAGATATCATTTGGACAAAAATTATGAAAAAAACGTACAGAAATGTTCAAAAAAATTGGTAAAATATTGCATTAAAATTTTGGTGTAAATAATTAAAGCAGTCAAAGGGTTAAACAAGCTATTTCAGTGATTTCAAAGTTAAAAGTTTATATCTTTGGCATGGACAAACAATTTTCGAGATGAAATGATTTCATAGGTACTTCTTTAATTTGCATAAATCCAATAGGGTTGCCAATATACCTACAAAAGACATTTCTGTCATATACCATGTATTAACCCTATGGGCGCCAAAGTCTATTTTTGTCAACTTTTAAAATGTACCACAGTCAATTTTTCTGCTTTTTGCCAAAATTTTGATTAAAATCTGTAGCTGCTGAAAAATGATATCCAGTTGGTTCAAAATTATGAAAAAAACGTACAGAAATGTTAACAGGAATAGGTAAAATATTGCATTAAAATTTTGGTGTAAAAAATACAGCAGTCAAAGTGTTAAACAAGCTTTTTCTGTGACTTCAAAGTTAAAAGTATATTTCTTTGGCATGGACAAATGATGTTTGAGGTGCAATGATTTGCGTTGTCACTTCGTTAATTCGCATAAATCCAATATAAAAGAAATTTTCTGTCATAAAATGTATCGAACAATCTATTTCAGCCATTTTGAAGTTTAATTATTTTCCTTGAACATGAAGAAACACCTTTTGTGGTTCAATGTTTTTAAAAGAGACTTTGATGATTTTCAGAAATTAAATATGGCTGCCAAATTAATGCCCAAATAGCTTCTAATATAAATAAGGTTATGGTAGAGTTTTTAGGAATAGGAATATCAAGAAAAACTGTCAAGAGGGCACTGCACCCAACGCACTGTATTTGCTCAAAATATATTTTTGCAAATATTCTTCCAATTTTGATTAATTTGTTAACAGAGATTAAAAATTGGTTAGTTTCACCTTTTAGCTTGGCAAGCAATCGTAAGTTGCATGATATAGAAGGGTTATGTATGCAAATATCTGCAAATCACCCGAATTCCTGCTTGCCTTTTATCCAAATTTTAAGATTTCAAAAAAAAATATATTCTGTTCCGACTGGGTCATATTTTCTGAAATGTTCACATTATGTGTTTTAAATGCTATATAACAAAACAACTATTTTGTTTTGCAATAACCTCTTACATTTTGAATTTGAGGCATTTTTATTTTGCTAACCATGAGTGTCAGTCGTTTGGCCAATGCCATTTTAGAATGAGGATATACACTTGTTTCAAGTAAAATATTACATTTCACAAAATAGTTTGTACGGGTTCCTTGTCACCTTAGATGAGAAATATTCCTTCGAAAAAACTGTGTAGGCTACGTGCAGCTCCACATTAAGTCCTTGGACATTTATTTTTTTAAAATGTGGAAAATATACAATAAATTTACTTACAATAACGATCCATTAACGAATAAAAGTTTATTTTAATAGGTTTTAGTGTCTGTGATACCTGAATTAGTTAAAATACCCCACAAATATATGTATTTTGAAAAGAATGTTAAATCAAATTTGGTAGACTTACATAATGACTTCCGAACGGATTAAAATACGTATATGTTGATGTGCGTTTACTATTTAGATGTAAGAAAGTCATGCAATTTTAATTATTCGTGATTTTTCTAAATATGACAACCGTTAATGATTTTTAGTCATCCAATAATAATCTCTTTCTGAATATAACATTGGATTCATCTGTGTACATCATTATTTGTGATTTTTATAGGTGCTTTATACTCTACAGTGTTAAATCATGTAATCTTTAATGTTTACTATTTTAAAAAAAAAGTGGACAAGATCTTTGGATTTCTAATTTAGACTGAACCCCTTCCTTAGGGACGAGTGCATCTTTGGTGCAAACCCCTAGACGATAGGCAAGAATTCATCACATATAACAGCAAAAATAGAATAAACACAACAAAGAAAATAAAAACGCAAAAAATAAAATAATTTGACCAAAAATAACACATGTCACAATACAGACAAATTAAAACTTAGCGCTGATGCAAACAATGTCAGACTCTTAAAAACTTGATCAACACACAAACTCACAAAAATTGAAAATTGCCTTCTTAGCAAAGACTTAAAATTAATTCAAACAACTCATTAGCCAAACAGAATCAAACTGTTACACGATACAAACACGTACATCTGGATAAATGACACTTGGTAAAATGACTCAAGATGTACTTCTTTGTATTGTGTAATAGTTGGATTCTGTGTTTGGATTAATTATAAGTCTTTGCTTAAGCATGCAGTTTTCAGATTTTTTTGAGTTTGTGTTTCAGATTATTTTGAGTTTGTGTGTCCATAAATTTTTATGAATCTGACATTGTTTGCAATAGTGCTAAGTTTCAATTTGTGTGTATTACGACATTTTTATTTCGGTCATATCATTTTTTCTGTTTGTTTAGCTTTGTTGTGTTTATTGTATTTTGCTGTTATGTGTGATGACTTCTTGCCTATCATCTAAGGGATCTTATAAAGATGCACCCATCCATAAGAAGGGGGTTCAGTCTAAATTAAAAACTAAAGATTTTGAACACGTCTTTTTTTAACAGTAAACATTACAGATTACATGCTTTGACACTGTAGAGTGTTAAACACCCTTACAAATTACGAAAATGCCGCACACAGATGAATTCAATGTTATATTTAGAAAGAGAATATATCATTCAGAAGACTAACATTCATTAACAGTCGTCATATACAGAAAAATCAAAAAATTTAAAAATGAATGTCCAAGGACTTAACAGTTTCTTCTTGATAGTTTCCTAGTGCTAAAAACTATACCAAAACCGTTATTTATATAAGAAGCTATTAAGTCATGGGGCATTAATATGACAGCCATATTTAATTTATGCAAATTACCAAAGGGCCTTTGTAAAAATTGAGCCACTAAAAGTGTTACTTCATACCCAAGAAAAATATGAAAACATTAAAATCAAAGAAATAGCTTCTTTAATGCGTGGTATATGACCGACAATGTCCTTCGTAGGTATGTTGGCCACCATATTTGATTTATGCAAGTTAAAAAATTACCTATGCAAATCATAGCATCTCGAAAATCGTTTGTCCATGCCAAAAAATATCATTATTCACTTTTAAAGCCGCACTTTTCAATCCCTGGTTCTCGCATTAGTGGAGTTCTCCTCCCAGTCAAACACATGGCCAGTACGATGTTTGATTTCTATAACATTAATTACACAAACTGATTTCAATCTTTTGTCACCTTTTGCTAATCCTGCAAACAGAGCTTATATAATCGTTTGATTGACGGTCGGTTCAAATTGCCAACGGTCATTTATTCCCCAGCACCACACTCGAATTTCCCTAAAAACCGTCTTCCAGTCACGTTAGAATTTGAATATAACCACTGAGTTCGATCGGCAGCAGCTTCGTGCTGACCGCTTGGCAGTCTGTCAGCGTTTTTACGGTCAGAAAAAACTAAGAAGTGGCATTTTCTGGAGCGTGTGCCCTCATGTTACCTGCTTGGTGTCCACATACACAATGAACGCCGCCATAGGTTGGCCCCCTTATAAAGGGAGGCTCCGCCTTTAACTTTAAAATCACTGAAATAGCTTGTTTAATATGTGGTATATGAATGAAAATTTTTTTGCAGGAATGTTGGCCGCCATATTGGAATTATGCTAATTAATGAAGTACGTATAAGGAATATTATACCTCCAAAATAATTCCCTGGGCCAAATTACAGGAGAGACTTTGAAATCACTGAAATAGCTTGTTTAATATGTGATATATAGCCAATTATGTATTTTGCTGGAAGGTTGACCGCCATATTTGATTTATGCAAATTAGACAATTTCCCCAAGGTGGATTCGAGTAAACTTTTAATATGTTGTTCTGGGTACCTCTCTAACATGCATTCTGAGAAAAAAATTCTGTTGCAATTTGTGGTGGGTCTAACCCTATTTTGACTGGACTAGTTTGGCCGATCTTTAAATCTCCGAGACAGTTCTAGGATATTCATTCAACATCATGCAAGACTACTGAAAAGACCCCACTTATTATTAAAAGATTCAGTGGACTTTATTGAAAATATAATGCGTAATTATGGTATAAGAACGACAATATCTGCACACAACGAACACTACACCTGCCATATATTTAAAGTATCATATTTTGCTTGTGTAAAACTTTACATGGTTAATTTGTCACTTTCAAATAAACGATTTCGCATAACGTTTTTCGTTCGGTCAGCTGTTTATTAGGATATCGATGAATCACCTGGCATCCTATTGGGTATGACGCAGTCAACAGAGATGTGCGCCGCCAAGCGACAGCATTTGTAGTCCCTAATTCTTTCGTTCAGAGTGACAATACGTTCGATGAAGCGACAGCCATGATGCCAGCTAGTTAACCAAGTAAAGTGTTCCTGGCAACTTTTCTACAAATTAAATACTTCACAGTGATTGAGCAGATCTGCACTCTAATGACACGTTTATGATATTTCGATATGATTTGACAGCACTTGTCCGGACATGATATCATGTGATATGACACTGTGGCTTGATATTTGATATACACAATGGATATTATACATTAATAGCTTTTAAATTATTTAACACGCAAGAGATTAAGAAATCAACCCGGTATACGTTAAAAATTTTGTAAAGATCAACTTGAACAATAACCCTGTAATCGCTGCCGGCCAAAATCTTGAAACAGAAAACCCATTTTCAATCACGATAAAACAACATATGACTATTTGTTAGATTTTAACAGCCATGTAGATTACTGGTGTTCGAGTTCAAAGTTTGAACTTGGGAGCTGATACGTTGACGTTTTTATCGCCATATCATGGACCGTGTTGTTCAGACTCTGGTTTAAACTGATGGAACGCTGCATATTCGTAACACAATGCCGTTGACCAGATCTTGTTTTCGTTGTGGCTGTGCCGTTTAATCCATTCTTTTTTATTTTCAAAGTCGTCTAGAAGACTTGACCTTGAACTGATAGATTATCACGGATCTGTCGATGATACATTGATATATTTACTTAATCATAAATTGCGAAAAATTATAATTGCCCCGGAAGATATATCTCATCTTCTTCTCGGTCGTATAATTGGAAGTCTGATTGAAACTGCGTATTCCTGGAGAAATTATAATTGATTTCATTTTTGTATCTTCTGTGATGCTATAAACTGGTAAGATGAGCTAAGCCTCGCCTTGTAACCACTAATCATCCATGACTGTTTATAAACGCATTAGAGTCAAAGCTTGACTACGTCGCACGAAAAGCTGCCATGTCTATTTCAGGATGCGCGTTGCTTCTGTCGGTCTGTCTTTGTTCCCGTCTCGTCTGACCCTCTTCTCGTCTCGCCCGCTCATTTTTTCTGGTCGTCTGTTCACCCCTAAAGCCCGCCATCCAGGATAAGTCAATGTACTATGACCTTGTGTACACTCCCTTCAAGTTCTGCGCACCGTGATGTTAATTCTCAGTGCGTGTGCGCAAATACCGGTCAGTCATAAATTAACACTGCCTCTCTGGACGTTTTCATTAAAATTAAAGGGCATTAGTTATAATTTCAATAACATTATTATCTTTATTGTTCCATAAAACATGTGAAACTGTAAATACTCTCCCTAGAGTACGTTGAAATACAAAGTGTTAGCCTTACTAGCACGATGCTTTATGTATAAAATGGAATAGTGTTGTTGGCGAACGGACTTCAGTCCGGGCTAGAGTACAGTCGTCAACAATAACGTTGGACATCAATGAATGGTGTGATGCTAGACGTCTTGCATAAGTTCCATGTCCAGGGTCCATATTAGACTGAGAAGCTTAATTACAAAGAGAATACAGACACAATCTATAAGAAAACTCACCAAAGGTTTTATTCCCAGGAAACTAAAGAGTTTCAATGTTAGCAGTCAAATCCTTGTTTCTGTGTATCTGTGCTGTATTGAAAGCATTCTATCTTTCAACATTGTTACATGGTTTGGTCATTTTTCTGTTAAAGAGAGAATGCGACTAATGAAAATTGTAAACATGTGCAGTCGACTTGTCGGGACAAAGCTTAAGATCTTTGAGAACTGTACACTCAGGCCCCTTCGGTGGCAAATCTCACCCATTGAACGACAAGTTTCAATCTGCTTTCGAGACGCCACCTTTTACTGGCCAGGAAAACTACTTTTAAAGAGTCATTTATACCGTCAGCAGTTGGTGTTTTAAATATGAATATGTCTGATTCCATCCGGAAAACCAGAGCAAACACCAATTTCAGTAGGAACTTTTAATCTAGTTCTGTGTTCGTTTATAGCTATTGTGTTGTATATGGCGTTGTCCGTATTTGGTGTTTTTATAGCGGACCTGATGTTTAAAGACAAATTGTCCATTATGGACAATAAAGTATGTCTTATTTTATCTTCTCACATTTGAGTAGTAGAACAAGGAAAATTTAGTTCATAACAGAAAGAAGAACTAGAAAATACATCGAACGTAACGGATGGTGGAAGTTTTAAAGTTTCCCTCCAATTCTGAAGAATGCAGACTTCCCGCCTCTGCGTCTGTCGTTCATTTCTGATGCGTGGAACGTAAGTGACTGACCGTTCGCTCCCCATTCCCGTTTCCTTAATAAGGAAGACAATTCATATCGATTATACTTTGTGTCAAAATGAGTGTCATTAAACGGTTAAGAGGAAGCCATGCTTTTCACAATTCTATGCCTAAATGTTATTTCTGTTCAAAGGAAAGCCATTAAATCGCTATCGAAGAATTCAGCTTTCATTGACGCACGCTTTAATTCCGACAACTCGGCTCCCTTGCCCCGAGGGCCCGAATTCTTCAAACTGTTTACGTATTGGCTAGTCATGTGTGACGGACGAATACAGCCAATCCCAGCGTGCCGTAGTGTTTATACTGCCGTATGGCCATTTGCAGTCGATAGGGCCAGGGGGTCGTCAAGGCTGTGTTCGTCCGTGGCATAACTCAAAGTCAGGCTCCTTGTCCCCATTTAAACTTATCGGGTTAATTACCCCTGCCTTCTTCGCTTCATAATGGATTGCACCGGATAGGGAGGTTAATGCGATGTTGTATTACATCCCACACCCATTTGAACTTTCTGCATATATATCGGACTGATTCTCGCGTCGAAGTCCACACAAGCCAGACGACGTCTTTCGAGATAGCCCGGAAGAAAGTTTTATCTGCGAAGCTACGCGGGGTCTAACTTCTGAGGCGCTCCCAGGCTGTTGTCGTTCAGAAGTTCTTGTTCAACCTCTCCGGTGTAGGACCGGCGAACTTGATTCAACCGGACATTTGCCAGTTTGCATCGCTCTTTAGGGCAGGATTTTTGGAACACCAAATCTGTCTTCAGTTCTCAGTATCCTGTTTAAGATGAAGCTGACTCCTATTTTCTTCGTTTGTCTGGTGGTCGTGGCCGTCTCATTGGCGAAGAGAAGTAAGTCCCGGCAAATTTTAAACTATTCGCCCCTCGTCGACGTCACGGCGACTTGGTGTCTTACCCTACGGCCATGATCATTCCCCAGATCCCATGATCCATCCCTTCTTTACGGTTTCCACCCCAGTCCTGAGAACCAACAGCCAGATCTGCTCCGTCTTCCAGGACCTACAGTCAAAATGATAACATCATTTTTTTCGCTCTCGCTTTCTCCCCGTAACCAAGACCACACCATTATTTTGTTTTTGCCATAATTTAAAAGCGCCTCCGCACCATTTCTTTCCATTTGCCAAATCATTAAATGTTCAATTGTCGCGATACGAGTTCTCTCCGTGTTTATTCGGAGTCGTTCGTAATCTTTAAGAGGCAGCCACGTTTACTTTAGCCCTGTGAGAAAATACAACAGAAGTGCCATCCAGTTTCAAATCATTGTAAATCTCGAAAATATTTATGAGGCGGCAATCGGAGTCAAAGAACGCATAGTGTATGTGCAAATGGTTAAAACAGTGAGCAGCTGAGCGTGCCGGTAAGCTCAATGATTTTCAACGAAAATAGGTCTGATGATGCGTTCTTACTGTTCCAAGATTAAAAATGATTCTCTAATTACACCAAAGTAGACAGTTTATGTCTGGCGACTTTTACGTGATGTTCACGACCGCTGTTCTAACCATTAAAGAACGGCTTTGTTTCCTCAGTTCCATTTCATCATCTATCGACTCGAAGATCTTGTGAATTTTCGTTTGTAACTCCTCATCCTAAGTTTGTGTTCGAGTTTCACACTCAGGGTCAAAAAGCGGAAAGAGTTTATTAAGGCCCCAAACAATTTTTTTTCTTAGGTAGGATATACAACACTTTAAAGTATGCTAACCCTAAAACTAACCCTAACCCTTATTCTAAACCCCTCCAAAAGTTTTATTTGATGTGCTTCTTCCAAGGTACGTCCGTGATTAAAGTGATTTCCAGGTATTAGGGACTTAAAGGAACCCTTGCCCAAAAAGCACCAGTAAACAGGTGAACGACAGACGGAAATAATATCTAAACTGATTGGAGATTATTCGTCCAGTTGTACGTAAAATGTCTCATTTTTAAGTCTTGGAAATTGAAACCCACTTCAAGATGACGTGCTGTTCATAAATGAAAGTCTTGAACTTTTGCTTATAATCTTACTTTACTTAGGGAAACTTTGAATTTTTCTCTTTCACTGGTCATCAAGCCACAGTTAAGTTAGGGAAGAAAATTACCACAACTCTGTAAATATTTGTAATGCACAATGGCCGCAATTTTCTTTGTTTCTCTTCGGAACGAAAATGAATTTTCGATTTTCAAAGAAATGGAAAAAGCAAACAAGTCGACCAGTTTTGAAATGAGTACATGAAAGTTGCAGAATAAAAGAGCATTTAGAGATTTCTTGAGTCCGAAAATCTTTCACCGAGATGCTTTTTTGTCTCTTAAGAGAACAATGCCGCGCACTATTCGTGCAAATCATAATAGTTTATAAGCATTTTGCTAAACTAACCGCCGCGGCTGTGATGTGGAAGGCTTCTCCACGGTGATTGTAACACTGAGAGGAGTCATTTACATCAAGCAAAACATTTGTTCAGTGTCAAATGTCAATTTTGCTTCTTTCCAACATACTTCCGTAATGACAAGTCCGTTAAAGAATCAAAAATAATTCATATGATATGCTGCGTGTAATGTGATCGATATCGACAGACGTAAACGTGACAAGACAAGCGCATCATCTGCGTGCAAAGGCGGATTTTTGACAGCATTTTATGTGATAATAATCACTCCTAACATACTCCAATGATTGTGTCCTCAAATATCCTTCATTAATAGTCCGGGTTTGCCCTACCGTTTAGACTTGTTTGAAATGGCCGCCTGAGATAATGATAGATTCGTGTTGACTTTATGTAGAGCAAGGCCAGATATTAAATGGACCCGCAGAAGATTCAAGTTTATGAGGTACCACGTGCTATATAACGCAAAGTGTATTCAACCCCATGATTAGGTTTTGTGGTTTATGTGAAAACTCTACAACAAGGCAACGTCCCAAGGACAGTCACTTGGGAAACCGCCAAAGATATTCTTCCGAATTTGACGTCATTCAGCGAGATGGGATGTAACGGAATCATCGATACTTATGGTTTGAAGTGAATTGAAAACATTTGAGACCCTCGTGCAACATGGCAGAGCCAGGTTTTGCCATGCACAAATGTAGAGATCTAAAGGAAAATGCAAAATTCTGCCATTCGATGCGATGTCTCTCAACATTTTCGAATCAACGTCACCGTGAAACTCACACACATTGTCGTCGGTGATTGACTGCACCGGCATGGTCAACAGGCGTAACCCTAGCCGAGGCAAAATCAGCACCGTGAATAAAAAAAGATACGCTGGCACGAATAGCAATGAGAGGTCGAGTCCTGGTTTATTCCCGTGGAGAACATCCAGACCGTTTTCACCCCACTTTACACGTCATTGTGGTTTAGAGAGCTTGAAACGGTCCCAGCGCTGAAAAGGTACCGCGCGGTTACCAGAGCAACTCGATCGCTTTGCCCCTGATCAAGTGTCGCGCCACTTCTATTATGTTTTCCCTCGCTCAAAAACAAGTCAGTGACGATAGACGCATTCCGAATCTCGGTTTTGAATTTCTTGTCACTGTGAACGGCTATGTTTACGCTAATCACTTGCGTTTTACAGAATTTCTAAATCTTGTGTTTTGGAGGCAAGGTAGTGTTGCGCGTACGAGAGTTTTGTTTGTTTTGGGAAAGTTCAGAAAAATACGTCACAGCGGTATCGGTGACGCGTGAATGGTTCCGAATCCGTTCTCCTGCTCAATCATGTTGTTTCTAATGACGTATGACAAACTGCAAATACTCGCTGATATTAACATCTCGCCCCGGGTCGTCTGTTGATTGTCGCCTGTGGCTAGTTAGCCTCGATACACCACTGAATGACGCGTGAGACGAATGACCCTTTCCACACTGCCGCAAAACTGTGCCTTTTCACGGCAGGCGGTTCAAGCTGTTGACGGAACAGAACCTTTAAGAACCTTTAATAGAATAGTCGTCTCTAAATATATACATGACCTTCACTGCATGTCGACTTTCCTTATTATTTTCATTACGCACAGCAGAAATAGTTTAAATCCCAAGTTGTTGGACTCTTCGGTGCCTCGGTTCGCAGTTCCGTGTGTTTCGATACATAGCGGCCTCCACGCGGCGGCCACTATGTATCGAAAACACACGGAACCGTACCTCGGTTGATATAGTTCTTTAAAAAAAAGATTTATTTCTTTGTTTGACAGTTTTCAGAAGTGATATTGTTATGCAATTTAACTTTTTCCTTTTCCTCTTGTCTTTAACCTCTTTGGTACGAGATTGCCTCAGCTTCCGCGCTCACCGACTGCAGCATAAGTTTTCTCTTACTTTAAGGTAATACAAGCCTCAAAAGTGACAGACTTGCTCCAACTTTCTTCAATGGTACTTTTAACCATTCTATTACCAAATCAAGGAAAAATCAGGGGTCATCGCGCAATGTTTTGGTACCAGCGAAACAACCTAACCTTTACCGATCTTTGAAATTCACAATCATGGCCGCCATCCGTGCATTAACCCCATGGCGGGAAAATACAATTTTGAATTTCCGAGAAAAACCAAGCCAGTCAAATCTTTTCTTACTCCAAGAACTTTAAAATGAGCTAGCACGAGCGGTAGACCGGAAAAGCATTGAAGAAAAAATTCGCGAGTCCGTATATCTGTCCCCGAGACGCACCACGGGTATATACGCAACGGGGTTGACAGGTCAACAAATAAAGTACATTGTATTTTCATTGAGTTTGAGCCAGACGTCTTTTTTGAATAGTTAAGGTTAAGATTTTTGTTTGGAAAAGGATATTGTGCGAGTCTCGAAGCGATGTGGAACCCAGAAACAAATCTTATTGTTTTGTTTTAGTAGCGACATATGTTAAGTTCATATATGTCGACGATACCGATGAAAAAGTGTAGCTCTATAATCAAAACAAGCGGCTTTCGGAGGTACTTATAACTTTGATGCACACCTACAGAAACTGTGAAATTTCATATAAGAGGAAAAAACTGACAACTATACTCACAAGTTGCTTATGTTTTCTCACATTTTACGCGAGTGGTTGTCTAGAAACCCTCCGTAGTTTTGGTTTGATACCCCTAAACTTACCATACCAAAACTACAGAAAGATTCTAGGGAACTTGAAGGCGAGGGCAGCAGTAATCAAAATAGTCACTGAGACATACTTGCAGCGCGTTGAGAAACTACACTTATAAGATGAACGCATCTTTTGTATGTTCACGGATAGGTACAGTAAGGAAATATTATACAATGCAATATGATAAAACTGAGACAAGCTTGGGACGCTTTGGACACTCAATCGATAAACCCAACTGACGATCAACCAGATCGATTGCTCGAACAGCAAGTGTGTTTAACTCCTCTTCTTTTTTATTTCAGGTCCCAAGATCACGTGCGTCTGTGATCCGCATTGCAACAGGAAAGAGACGTGTAAAACTAGAGGAGCCTGCTACACCAGCTACACCATGAACGGACAAGATGTCATGGTGGTCAGGGGTTGCGTCAAGTCGAAGCGGGTAGCTGATATTTGCCAAAATTCAATGATGATGGTAGGTCTTCAACCCCCAGCTATTATCGACTCCTTTGTTTATTTTAGTAGCTTCTTTTAATACTAGTCGAATACAAACATCGCCGCCGGAGACGAATATGTGGGTCAGAGAACGCCGTGAACTCCTCTGACCTTTTACCTCGTAAATCCGCCCCGTTACATCGTCGGGATCCCGTTGCTATAAATCGAAGATATTTGACTCCGTTGTTTGCCTTGACGAAATGACTTCTTAAGACAAAGAGAAGATATCGCGATTTGGTTCTTGTGATAACACTATGCAGTAGACTGTGAAAGAACGCTCTCGCTTTCAACATTTTGCATGCAATTCAAAATCAACATTTTTGTGCATACGTGCACTTTTAAGCTCCCACTTCAAGCAAAGTACATTTACATAGATTATCAAAAATAAATAAAAGTACAGATATAGCTTGTTTTGTTGGGAAAAAGCGTTAATAGTTTGCCCAATAGATTCCCTTTAATATGAATTGACTGATATTTATGGACGAAGCAGTATATTGGCCACATCTTGGTTTCTAAAATAGCGCTGAAAAGGATGACCTTCCCCAAAGGCATGCGTCACATTTCATGACCCTTCAAAAATGCCTGCGCGAAAAAAAGCAATCCACTCCAAAAACATCGGCCTTCCCTCCGTGCGATTTCTGTCTAGTCCCTAACATTCCCGAACCATGTCCGTTGGCGGCGCTCTTTTATGGACGGCAAAAACGAAGTTTTTTATGATCGTAACTACCGAGACTTTCCTATGAAAGCTTTGTTAAATAAGTTTAGCATTCATCGGGCTTTTTTGGGACAAATTAACCGTAATTTCGTTTATTTATTAATTCATTCTCTAATTTGATTCAAACACCCACTCAAACTGCAGCCTGAATGAATAGGACTCTGATCATAAAAAACGGCCGGGTACCTCCATTTTCAAAACAACTGCATCTATATCTTTTTTCTTTTCTTCCAGGACATGTCCTGCTGCTTCGATGACCGATGCAACCAGATTCACACTGACAATCCTTCCGAGGGAGACGATGATACCCGAAGTAGCAGCGAGAGTAATTCGTCAGAAAATCGCAGCCGGGACGAGGAGGCCGATTAGCTGAGGGCGTTTGTATGTCGACGAGAGAGACCACTTTCCGGGATTCGGCGAGAGTTTCACTTCGAACGGTATACCGTGACCTCCATGATCGTTCGAGGGTTTTGATGGATACGGATAGATGTGAAATCAAAGGAGACAGCCGATTGAATCCCAGGATGATGGCGTCAAATTATCATAGAAACATTTCACTTATATGGAATATAAATCCTTTTATACGTCATATGTATATATAGCAATAAATGAAACATTGTACCCTTTCTTGACCAATCCCCAAAAGTAACTTGTATGCCTTACATCCTCAAAATATTGCGACAAACGACACACACTCGCGCATAGCACAAAGTCACGAAAACAAAACTAACCTAAGGTTGAAATACAGGATAGTTCAATGTCACGATGATAAGAATTTCTCTACTCATATTGTAGGGAATGGAAGTTGAAAAACCCTATATCTATGTCCATTCAAGTTCAAGTTCGAAAAGGTCTCTGCAAAGTAATTATCTTTCCAGTCTCTGTACGGTTTAGATTTTTTTTTCACGTCCCTTGTTTCACTTTCAAAATAAAACTAACGTATCACAAAAAACGGTGTGTTTATGTGTAATTATATCAGAGAATTGATAAGTCTGAAGTATGATTCAGAATTAATGTGTTGTGCATGAGATGAGTCACCTCGTTTCGGTTACCTTGATTTTTTTTTAAAAAAGATAAATTTACTCCAACAAAGTGGCATGCTTCTCCTTCAAGTCTTACAAGGTTTGAAAACTTTCTGATAAAATCCTCAGCTTAGTTTATCCTCTTATCAGTGAAATACGATGCATTCTTCAATGAACAAAGATAACATTTTAAAGGCAGAACTTAGGATTTGGGGGGGATAACTTTGATCTCATCAAGAGTAGCTTAATTTCTAAAATTCCACTGTGTATTTACAAAGGCGGAGATACAGTATATATAGTGTCTGATGTTGCATTATTATAATTTTCAATCGACACAATTGCTAATCTTTTGATATTGGTATTGTTCTATCACAATTGTGTTTTCTGACAAGAAAGAAATAATATTTCTGCTAGATTTCGTTCCGGTTACCGTTTTTTTGAAAAAGATAAATTTATTCCAACAAAGTGGCAACTAAAGCAAATCTACATAATTGTGAATTTGTCGTTCCCAGTTACCAATGTCGACTGTTTTTCGGAGCGCCCTCTGTTTCATCGCATGCGTCAATGGTAACCTACTGTACGTCACCGTTTGATTAGCTTTTGCTCGCCGATATGATTGCACGCAGTCACGCATCGGGAAAAACATCTCGTTTCCTATTACAGAATGTTGTTGTGTTTGTGCAGAAGGCCAGGGGACTCTTTGTTCTTGCGTAACGGAGAAGATACAGAACGATCAAAATATTGACTCTCATCCATCTATCACGTGACCCGACAGCATTGCCACGTATGGCATACAAAACCGTTATAAAACACAAAATTGGAATCATTTATGGGACAAATTCCTCGGCAGTCCGATGGACGCCTCTTGAAAGTTTTGCGGGATTTTAAAGTAATTTGAACACGTTCCCATTTGCTTCCAGTTGACTTACACTGAATCATAGTCCCGCCGGACATGTTGCATTTTGCTCGAAATCGTGTGATTTCAATCTTTGACTTTCAGCTCACAGATCACGGGTGTTTGTGTATGACTAGGCTGACTTTGTAACAACAAACAAGGACGTAATATATCCGGTGATTACTGCAATCAAAGCCAGAAAAGGGGAAATGATGTTTTTCTGTAGAAAAAAAAAGATTTCACAACTTTGTTATGCTACAAACAATTTTCGTTGCGGAGTCCATTAAGTGACCTTGATTGAAAATTTAGGCAAAATAAGTCACCGCGAATGAAAATTCTTGAAAAAGCACTGGAATGGTGGCCTATTTTTCATATTTCTTGTTGCTTTTGCTCAACCGAGTAACAATATTTTTCAAAAAAGACGACTTAAAAATTCACAGGTTTTCAGGCGTATAGGACCACTATGATTTGCAAATTAGTCATGATGATATGTCCTTAGAAGGTTAGACACAGTCTGACTCGAATTTACAAATTACATCCAAAATACACAAAATTCCAGGTTCAAATCGTAAGATAAATTGTGCCTCGGGACAGATATTCAGACTCTAAAACCTTTACAGCATTCTTTCGGCCTACCACTTGCGAGGGCTTATTTTGAAGCTGATGGAGTAAGTAAAGTTTCAACCACTTAGTTTAGTGAAAATCGGCAAGTTTTATTTTCCCAATAGAGTTAACACAGGGATTGCCGTCATTTCGGATTTCAAATATCGGTAAATATTTGGTAATTTCTTCTCCTGTACCAAAGCTTTCCATGATGATCCCGATTTTTAATCTCGATTTTTAAAGAGAGTGGTTAAAAGTTTACTCGAGGGAAGTTTGAGCAAAAGTTTAAGTCTTTCATTTTCGGGGCATATTGTCTGTTTACTGTGGTACGATGACAATGGTTTATCGCTCGATTCAATCACTGCTACAAATAATCGATATCTTATAGCAGGAGAAATCCAAACGATATTTCAGGTGCTGTATTTTATTTCGTTAATAACATTGCCTGTACTTAAAGCAGCCACCGAATGACAATGACAGATTGGCTGACAAAGAGATTTAAAAACGAAAATTTTGAAGACATATAATGATTAGAGCCACAATAGCTGCGAATGTGTAATGAACCATAGACTCTCGAGAAAAACGTTTCTCGAGGGTCTGTGAATGAACCGATCTCAAAATATCCTCACTTTACCAAGAATTTTCTTTGAATAAGACCCATAAGACTGTCAGAAGTGTCGAAAGTGGCATGTAAATTCAAAAGTTTTAACATTATTTTAGATTTCCCGCCATTTTCAAAAACTAATCATGTGACAGAGAAAATGAAGATAACGACAACAAAATGTTGGTCATAGTGTGTTGTGCATTCAAGTTAATGGCATCATGCTTGTTTCTTGGATGATCACGATGTGTATGTCCACGAAATACTTTTGTACTTTAGTACTTTTCCGTGGAGGCGCCATTTTATGAGTGCGGCACCCGTTTATTATTTAACCTGTTAGAACGTGTAGGCATGGTCTAAATCAGCGAGCAGCGATACTTCTATACACGTCTTTCAGTTAGCACACTTACGAGAACCAACTGTAGTTTGAAAATTAAATCATGAAAATGCTTAAAATTCGCAGCTATTAGGGCTTTAAGAAACGGACTTTACAAAGGTCAGCCTAAAGTACACTGAAACGTAATCTGAGAGTGCGGCGTTTGTACGTATGAGAACTGCGTATCACTCAAGTATCCCGCCAAATGTGATGGCGCCAAATGTGATGGCGCGCGAAGTACCTGTTGTCAGATAAATCTCAGTTACAGAGAATAAATGCAATGGATGGTCTCGGTAAGAAGAAAAGAGGCGATGAATTTTGAACAGGAAGTTGGGAACCCCGATTTCAGCAAAGTCAGAAATCACGTGTCAATTATTGTGACGCGTCGGAAGATAGATATCGGTCTGTGTACACAATGACTAGTCGGTCATCGCCCCTTTGTGGGTGACCTTCTTCAAGTGGTCCCGCAGGATATAAGACGGACACCTGGAAACAATAGCGGTATACAGGAGAAGCGCGGCGTCCGCTTGCAAGATCCGATCATGATGATGAAAGCGTCGGTCTGGGCAGTTTTTGCAGTGGCGGTGCTGTGTGGAGAAACGATAACGAGGACAGCAGCCATCGGAGGTTGGTAAATTTCAAGTTATGAATTTTTCTTGAGGTCTTCCGAAGTTATTATTAAGTCGAATCCATCTCTTCGTATTGATTAATTTATAAAGTTGAATGGAGGTCCTCGCAAGAGAGCCGTCATTGTATACGACCTGAGGGAAGGGTCGGAGGAATTGCATGAGACAATTCGAAATTGCGAGTGAACCCCCTGCCATGCAACCATGATGAATTTGAGTCACCCCCTCTCCACCATAGATATTTTGACTGAACCCCATCTCCGCAACTTAGAAAAGTTAAACATCAATCTGATCAATACATGTGTTTGTATAATTTACTGGTACAGCAACAGTAAAGTGAGGGTTTAAAAATGTTAAACCGACTAAATTAGATTCAAAGCCACCCTATTCAAAACGGTTAAACCATATATATATATATATATATATATATATATATATATATATATATATATATATATATATATATATATCTGTGACAATATAAGAGGTGAATTCCCAAAAGTGTAGTTTTGTCAGGATCCTATACGCTAATAATTTTATCTTCTAGAGCATTTTATTTAATTATGGTATCAAAACTTTGTTCTTGTAATATTGTGTTTTGCAAGAGATTGCCAAAACTTGTGTCAAAGAGGACAGAGATAAACAAGATAAACAAGACAGAGAAAACCAAGCTTAAATTTACACTGAAAGATACAAGGAATCTCTATCGCTCAAGTATTTCATAACTATGACAATTTTTGTCTTGCAATAGAAGATGGGTTTGTTATCGAGGCAGTCCATATACTTTGTAGAATTAGCTTTCTTTTCACATTCTGCCCAATAATCAGTACCAAATTCAATAGAGAGTAGATGTTCCACATGCTTGATCAGGCAAGTATACCGATTTTTATCAGGAAATACTGGAAAATCACTCATTTAATAATGATAGTCAATATATTTGGTATAAATATATATATCTAAACGTTTTTATAACATTTTACTATTTTAACTCTAACTTGGTATATGTATATATACTAGAGAGAGAGCTTATCTGATAAGTCAGTGGCGACTGCATGTCTGTATAGTCTGCCTTTCTGTCTGTCTGTCTGTCTGTCTGTCTGTCTGTCTTTCCCTCCTCATCCAAAACTAAAAAACTGCCGCATCTACCATCTTACTACCGGTATATGGTATACAGGTGCACCTAGGGATCGAGATGTGATTTTTTTCATATCAACATGTTCGTGTCAACAACATGCAAATGGAGTAAAAAAGAAAAATTCTGTAAATTGCTAAAGCGCTGTTATCACAGGCGTAATGTGGTTGAAACTTAGTATGCAGGATCCCTTAAGGTGACTTAAGTCAGATTTGTTAAAATTGTGGTAAAGTTTACATTTTTTTTGTATTTGGGGTCATTTTTCCTTTTTTCTGTCAAAAAGTCCTCCATAAAATTGCGGGTCCGTTTGCCCTGAAACTTTGTTCTTTGGTATGGTTTATATCAGTTTGGTTCAAATTGTGACAAAACCCGCAATATTGCATTTTTTTTTTACATTTTTTGCTGTTTTTGATCAAAAATGCTATACATGCCATTCTTCAATTCCCTGGTCTACGTTGCTCATTTCACGTTTGTATTTGGTATGTATATACATGAAAACAGTTGTAAATGAGTATTTTTGTTCAAATGCAGTAATAATTTGCAAATTATGCTACTGAGCAGCAATAACGAGTGAATTTGGTAAAAATGTCAATAACTTTGAGTCAGAATTTAGAGGTTTGGTATTATTTGTACAGAATCACGATCAAAAACCTCTAAGCCAATAGAAAGCTGTTTTCTTAAATATTACATCGTGATGATTACCAAGTATTGGTTTCATAAAGTCCATGTAATACAACATTACACACGATTACATCTTTACTGTGGTATGGTATAGTATCACTGATTTTGATGTACCAAGCTACATGATGTTGTATATGTGGTGTGTCCATTGCAACAGTTGCCTATAACTTCGCATTGGCATTTGATGGATGGTGCATCAACTTGCGTTCAGATGCACTAAACAGTATGAATATTACAAGCCGAAGTCCAGAGAAGCTATTAAGTATTGTAGGTACACCCTTTCTCGGACCTGCAACATCTAACTAGATGTAAGCAAACTGTTATCTACGCTATTATTAATCTATGGTGTTTTTCATTCCTTTATATATACATGAAAACAGTTGTAAATGAGTATTTTTGTTCAAATGCAGTAATAATTTGCCAATTATGCTACTGAGCAGCAATAACGAGTGAATTTGGTAAAAATGTCAATAACTTTGAGTCAGAATTTAGAGGTTTGGTATTATTTGTACAGAATCACAATCAAAAACCTCTAAGCCAATTGAAAGCTGTTTTCTTAAATATTACTCGTGATGAATTACCAAGTATTGGTTTCATAAAGTCCATGTAATACAACATTACACACGGACATCTTTACTGTGGTATGGTAGATAGTATCACTAATTTTGATGTACAAAGCTGCATGATGTTGTATATGCGGTGCATTGCCTATAACTTCGCATTGGCATTTGATGGATGGTGCATCAACTTGCGTTCAGATGCACTAAACAGTATGAATATTACAAGCCGAAGTCCAGAGAAGCTATTAAGTATTGTAGGTACACCCTTTCTCGGACCTGCAACATCTAACTAGATGTAAGCAAACTGTTATCTACGCTATTATTAATCTATGGTGTTTTTCATTCCTTTCCATTATTTTGTAACTGTGTGAAATGTTTAAGCACATTTCCCAACAAGCGACATAGAGCCCGATGTGTTATGTAGAGAATAACTATCTGTGACACACGTGTTGATGAAGAAGGTAGAAATGTTTGATATCTCATTCATGATGGCCTAACACAAAATTGCAAAAAAAGCTGCAAAAATACACAATTACAGATTTCATCATAATTTGAACATATCGCATTTAGGTCATCCCTAACAACATGTCCACAAAACATCAAAGCTATAAGACGAGTATTTTTTTAAAAAAATGACCTAGCTGTCAGACAAGCGGTTTATAAATTTTTGACCAAAAATGATAAAAAATTGCCTTAAAAAGACTTTGCACATTTCTGCACAGCTTGAACAAATCTAAATAAAGTCATCCCTAGGGCCTGCGTGCCAAATAATTGAGCTGTCGGACCAGCCGTTAAGGAGAAGAACATTTTTGCCCTAAAATAGCAAAATTAGCCTCAAAATTACAAATTTGCAAATTTTATCACAATTTGAACAAATCTGATTAAGGTCATCCCCTTGGATGATTAAAGGATATCGGGCTGGCCGTTTTGAAGAAGAAGTTTGGAGTGTAAAAATTTAAAAAGCTAACGGACGCCGGACGACGAATGCCTGGAACGCCGGACAACAGTCGATGAACGAGGGACGCCACCACACATCAAACTATTAGCTCCGTGTCGCTGATAGCGGAGCTAAAATATGAGTAGACCCCTTCTTCCTCTTCATATTTTTAGCATCCTAGCTTTACGGGGGGTTTTTGAGTGACTTCCTCTCATTCCTTCAACCCCTAGGCCGTAAATAATGACGGCTCCCTAAAGAGCATAGTGGGTCTGAGACAAAGTACAGAGAAAAGTTGACAAACTGTGAGCCGTTGTTTGAGACCCGGTTTGAGATTACCGATTAGACATTTCATAATGTGATCTCTGATATACTGGTGGCCAAACAATTATGCCTAGACGTAATTACATAATGCGTAGAGTGCGGAGTGCATGTTTACATATGTCGCACGATAACTATACTTTATCTTCATGATTATTGAAAACAATTGTTCTAGCTTCACCTAAAAATCAGAACTCCTGTACTGTCCTTTCACTAAGGAGGGACCGTGCAAAAGACAACGGGCCCACAGGCAGAGGAGCGACTATCTGGAATATAACGCAACCAATAAACTGACTCAAAAGATTTCACTTGGCTTAGAAAATCGTCTTTTGATCGGCTAATGTGAAATTTACATATTTGCCTTGGATGAGAGTCTCTTCTCTTCCAGATAGCTGACCTTTCGTGCAAAGCAAAGCTTTGTACCTCAGCTTTACATATTGACTCCGATCCACTTTGTTAAATTCTTCAGACAGCAACGCTGACAAAAAAGTGTTTTTCATAGTTCATCAGAGTGTTCAAAGCCCCATCTGAGTGCCTTCAGCTTATCAGTTGCGTCATTCCACACATAAAAAGCGATAAATGTTTGTTTACAGCTTATTTCAACAGACTCTCTCACAGCCGTTTGTTCGCTACGCACTGGGCACTTTTCTAATATTTTTAAAGATGCTTAGTAAATATTTTATCAAATCTACAATATGTTAAGTAAACAAGATAAAAATACTAGGCATATATATATAAAAATAGCCATTACAAAGTTTGAAAGAAGATGCAAAAAATACATCTATAAAGTAATATCATTTTAATGAGTTTGAAGACGCGTCCTTTACCTTCCAAGGATCTACCAAGGCTTGGAAGCGCAGCTCTGTATGGTGATGCGCCCTCAACGGTCTTTCGACAAGCGCTGGCGAAGCTCACTGAGCCAGCGGGGCTAAGGGAGCAATCACTTATTAAGGCCGGTGTTGGGTCGGCAAAATCGGGGGGGGGGGGTCACCTTAAATTTGAAACTGCAAAGTGGGGTCCTGTATTTTTCAAATATCACAGAGGTGGGGGTTCACTCGATTTTCATAAGTATCATCCTGTAAAAAAGCAGTTTCTTTGTACAAAAACATTCTGAATAACTGAAAATATATTGTATTATCTGTCACATGAAGATCTTGCCTTGCTAACTCCTTACTTGCCTTGGCAACTCAATACAGGCTTGTCTTCCTGTAAATTGAGCTCGCTGAGGGCAAATAAACTATTCTTATCAGCCTTTGGCTGTGGCAAGGCAATGATTATGTGCAAGCTATATGCTAAAACTGATGGGACCTGGCTTATATTGCAAGGTTCCCCTTGTGGTGCGTAGCACAACTGTTGATATCTGACCAGTTTTCAGGAGAGAGGCCTAAAAACCTTATCTGGATAAATAAACACAAAAGGCTGGAATATAAATAAAAAGTTGTAATGACTTTCTTTGTTTTTATGTCAATAAGCAATGAGGAAGAAATACATGAATAGTTTTGTATATTTATATTATAACTCTTAAAATAATATAAAATTAGGAATGTAATATATGTAATATATATAATATATATGTGTCTATACTATATAGCTAGTGAAGTATCCTTCAGGTAGATTTATTGAGCAGTAACAGTGACATATCAGACTCAGAGTTTTTTTGCCGAGGAAGAGGATGGTGGTGTTGTAATCCATAAAATTGGCAGCAGCACAAGTGATGAAAGACTTTTTTAACCTTCCGAGACACAGTATACTGTGTATACGAGATCTGAAAGAAGAGCAGGATCTTGGAGAAAATCTCTTTTCCACTGATGCTATATTGTATCTATGCACCGGTAATGGCAAGTGTTACCATTTAAAATTGGACCAATACTTACTCAAGCAATACGGAGGGGGGGGGGGGTCATGAAATTTCTGTCATCGTAAAGGGAGGTCATAAATTTTTGGGGGCAATGGGAGGAGGTTAACTTATTTTAAGTGATACACAAGAAGAATTTGCGGGTCCATCCCTGAACACTCCCGAAAGCGTAGCGGAACTTCGTCGGCTAGCTGAGCTCACCTCGGCTCAACTGCTGAGGGCGCTTGTAAGGTCAGAAGCGTAGGTGGCGAGTGAGGGGCCGTGACAGAGTCAGGATATGGATGCGAGTTGACGCCGGTATATTCATATCTAGTTTTGCATTGGTTTGAGTGTCGTTGCTGGGCGTCCCCATTGGCTTTCCGTTAAGGTAGTATGCGCTTCAAAAGTGAAAGACTTTTGCTCAAACTTTCCTAAATAAAACTTTCAACATCTATTCTCTAACCAAATCAACCATAGAAAATCGGGGTCACCGTGCTAAGTTTGGATTTAAAGAAACAAGTTATCTAACATTTTGCGATATTTGAAATTCAAAATGGCCGCCATCTCTGTGTTAACTCTATGGGTGAAAATGAAATTTTGGATTTTCGAAAAACTAGATGGTAATTTTTTTAATAAGAGTTTATAAAATGAGCCCTTTACAAGTGCTAGATCAGAAAAGAATCGTAGAAATTTGAGAGTCCAAATATCTGTCCCCGAGGCGCTTTCTATCTTAAAGATCACAAATGGAATAAAAGCTGCAACAAAAAGGGGAATGTTTACTCTTCTTCAACCTCGAGTGAAAAATTGAGGGTAAAGTGCGTTGTTTGCATTCAAGCACCATGATATTATTCTTAACAAGAGTATTCGAAATGCATAATAATCTCTCGAACAGTATTCTAAAAGCATTGTCAGAAGCGATCCGAACATTATTGATATACTTTTTCGTATAAACGCTCAATAAATACGAGCAATTTTTGGTCGAACGATAAGCCTGAATAAGATAATTTAAACAGAATATAAACACTTCAAAAAATTGCGGATCATAAGATATAAAGGTCGTCTACTTCAGAATTCACATTTCTTTTTTTATCCTTTTTTTTCTCTCTCTTTAGATGATGACGAACTGTTCGATGAAGGCTCAGGATTCCCGGAATACAATAGGATCCTTTGTAAGTGCAACCCCCGTTGCAGTGGCCGATATATGTGCGCCACTCGCGGGTCATGTTACAGCTATGGCGCTGGGGGCGGTAGAACCATAATGGGCTGTCTGAGTGAACGATCAACGGCCATGCTATGCAACCATCTTTCCATGAGTGTAAGTAGTCGTCTTCATTTTTGCTAAATCATTCTCTCAACCAAGTTTCTTTCTTTGAGTGATGTTAATCAATATTCAGTTGTTATAGTTTGTTTTGAGCTGTTTTATCTACATTATGTGTTATATTTATCTTTTTTCGCTAAATCAGGAGAGAGAGAGAGAGAGAGAGAGAGAGAGAGAGAGAGAGAGAGAGAGAGAGAGAGAGGTGGGGTTGGAACAGAGATAGCGAGCGAATTCAACTAGTGAATTGACATTAATCAATGGAATTCTCTCTTTATTACTGTCTTCAGAGCGTAAAATGTTGCAGCCATGACTTCTGTAACCTCTACCTTTGAACATCGAAGTTGCACCCCCAAGATTGTTTAATGGACAGGTCAACGGAGATGTCTCTTTCTACTCAGAAGCTAAAAAGTCCCTCGTTGTCTGCTTTTAACATTGCTTTCGTCTTTCGGACACCGTGATTGGCTTAAATATGCAGAAAAGAACTCCCTAGCTGACTGTGAATGAAATCCATGCCATTTTCTTTATAAATCGTTCCATCACATCCAAGGGGAAGAGGCTTTGGTATCTCGGCGACACGCACGAACTTTCCCCAAGGTCCAGTTTCGAAATGATATGATTACTTTTCACAGTTTTACTTCTCAAGCACCATGCACTCGGAGAGACAGGCCTTCGATATCAAGATCTGCATTGATATCGAACAAACGAAACATGATAAGTCGTTTGATAGTTTGAAGGTTATCTGATTGCACAAGACTGAGATTGAACGAAGTGAACACCAACAATCTTGTAAATGTGTAAAATTTCTTTAATTTTCCCTTTCGAATCACTTGATCGAAAGACTTGTTTTGGATAGAAAGACCTCAGGACGCATTTCTAGAGCTTTATTGGTAAAAAGAATGTTGTTTGAGACAAACACGACATATGAATGATTCCCTGTGTGTGTTCATGTTCAAGTATATACGTCAAGTATATACGTCATACGACTCGCACATTTTAGGTAACATTATCTGTTTAATGATTCTTTAAAAACAAGCCTTCCATAAAGATGAATGCTTTAAAACTTTGGCTTGCATTGTCATAGTTCATAAACGAACAAGTATTTTATGTAAAATATCAGCTTTTAAGTTTCATTAAAATATCATGAAAACAAGTTGTCTATCTTGCTCATCTGATTTTTTGTTATTAACGTGTTCGTTTGTTTGTTGTTTGAACACTCGACTTTCACGTCCGTGCAAAATTCACATCACCCAGTACAGAGGTTTCATGAGCGCGGATAAGCTTGACATAATGATTTCCAGGTATGTCTGTTTAATTTGAAAAAAATGGTTGTTTGCACAGAGCACTTAAAACAATTGTCTTTCCACTATTTTATCAATAATTTGCTCTACCGTCTAAATTGAGATTGAAATCACCATTGTTAGAGGCAATTTCCGTCAGTCATCGATCAAAATCGTAATTTCGAATTCCATGCACCATCTAGCGCTATCCGCAAAGTCCACAGTGTCAGCGAGCCCGTGTATAGCGTGGTATAGTGTACTTGAACAGAACAGTGCAGGGCAGATAACCGGTTTCTTGACACCTGTCCAATGGGAGTCCGTAAGGAACAGCACGTGACGTGTATGCTAATACTTATCTTGGCAGACGCAGCTTTCTCACTACCGCCGCTAATCATACCATTCTTTCCCGAATACATATTTCCACATGTGTTAGAAAACGAAGGTAAGGTCGTCAGCATTTTAGCATTTAATTGGCCGCGCTAAGGATACACGCAAACATTTCGGATGGATGTTGTGCTTTCATTGGAAAGGCAGAATCATTGCCGTTTGATACATGACTATTCGACGGAAATGTCATTCAGTAGCTTCACTGGAATGCTCTTGGTTTTGACACTTTTGGACCATTCTTGACGGGTGTAGCATGCTAGCAGGGTACGCTCACCCATTCCGACACACCATCACTTAGTTACCTATATTCGTGGTTCAAGATGGTCCGTCCTGAAATTGTATTAAAATATTTGTGTTTATGCGACCTGGAAATTTTATTACTTTGTGTCATTTGAATTATTGGTTTTGTTTTGGCGTCACATATCGATAATTATCACCGAAGAGTTCATTTTTGGATGGCGTTGCAAACTCATTTTGTCTAAAACGATAGAAAAAGTTGTGCTATTTTAAGTCGAATCAATAGACGAGGTTTACACCATAAGGGAATGATTACTGCAAAAAAATAACGAGATGATCATACAATAACGTTGCTTCTCCATTTAATATTGAATATCATAGTTTCTTCTGACCAAGAATCAAGTTTTGTCCAGCCCGCCATTGAACCAACGCTGGTCGTCTGCAATTGCAATCCACCCTGTGGGAGGAATGGTGACGAGCATTCGTGCTTAACTTTTGGTTCGTGCTATATTAGTAACGATGGCGACGAACTGCTGCAGGGTTGCAACGACATATCCACGACCATTGGGAAGTGTGTTGAGGAAGACACTTTGGTAAGGGATATTTTTGTTCACTGCTCGTTCGCCCTCGAATTCCGCGGGAGGAGTTGCTCTGTCGGTTGAAGGGACGTTGAGAACAAGTTATGCATTTCGATAGAGCGTTCAAATTTTAGGAACTTTCGTATCGTATTTCGAAATTCTATATTCCATTTGTGGTAACGTTGTACTTAGGACTTCAGTGAATTTCTTTACATATCTCCACTGTAAAACTCACCTGAATAAAACACTTTAGTATTCGTAAATTCAATGACCTTTGCTCTCTTTCTCGTCAAGGAGTACGGATGCTGCAACAGAAACATGTGCAATGATATCGACGCTTTGGGAACAGCACTTACGCACGGTTCGGGTTCAAAGCAAGGTGGATCCTAAGCATCAGATGTAAATTCGGTTTCGGATGACGAAAATATCGGACGTGAGAAGAGCACATACCGTGTACTTTTATTTTCATATTGCATCCCCGTCCGCTACTTTTAAGATCACATGGTATTGAATCTATTTCCTTTTTCATTTCATGAATTCCCTGCCAGCTACTTTTACGATGGTTGTGCAATTAAAATAATATATCATCCAATTAATTCGACGCTTCATTGTTGTGTGCAAATACAGTGTTTTGTGTTGAACCGTTGACAATACGAGAACCACGCATACTGCGTGACATGAGAAGCTGCCAACACTGCAAGGCGTCATTATCATATCATCCGGACGGTAATATCACTCAAGAAAAAAATAACTCTACGAAAGTTGACGTGAAAACAACACCACACATTCACATAATTAAAGCATCATTTGCAAGCGTGATTTGTGTGGATCTGGTTGGGTTGTGATCGACTGATATTACCGCTAGACGGTAGTTACACCTAACAGAATTGGCAATTCCTCGATTTACACAGTATGTCTATTTCCCGGTTAATACCAGCAGTTCAACGCAAACCACTGCAAGTTATGCCCAACACTTTCCCATCCTATACGCAATTGAAATCGGTCGTTTGAATCGCCTACCTGTCAGTATAATCATTTGGGGCCCAGTTGACACCCGAGGGCTGAGACCTATTTAGGAAGATGTCATCGGAAGTGACAAAGTATATAAGGTATATTTGCTGCTCTGCTAACAACCCGAGAAAATGATGTTCAGGTTTCACAATCAAATAATTTTTTTTTTCAATTCTTAGATTAATAACATTTTTGCATATTTTTAATTCTTAGACTAATAACATCCTTTTGAAGACGAAATAATGGATTCCTTTGATGAACCTTGCTTTACAAACATAAGTGTCTCTATTTTCCCGTTTATTCCCAATTTCTTCCGTTTATTCCAAATTTTATTAAACGCGCGAGAAAAAGTCTCAAAATGTCACACGCCAATTCTTTCTCCGGTTATGTATTTTAGTAATTGGTGTATTATAAGAAAAAAAATCCCCAACGATACATCTACTGTTTTCAAACTTAGCATTTTTTTGCTTCGCGACAATATATTCGTTTTTTATTGTTAAGAGATGAGACGATGGCAATGTGAATGATGAGAAATCATCAATTCTTTACAGCAATTGTTTATATAGATAGGTACGAAATTTACATAGAATACCTGATGATCGGCTCAACAAAGGATTGCTTCCCGTGCTTCCCGAAATATTATCTTCTATTTAGTTGTCAACGTAGACCAAATAGTCAAAGTCACCTTTGGCTTCCAGAGTTATTCACATGAACTTGAGAATGACAGACCATATCGTGAGCTCGCGTGATTGATTTAAAAGAAATGAAGGCAACTCAACACATTGGTTCTACCTTCGTTAGTGATCATGCAGTATATTGAGTAGATCAATGTTCTTTCATGATAACTGGAAAGATGACGAAATACTGGTGAATCGATAGTGCTTTGACCCTGGTCATGTGAACTTGGTCACCGGGAAACTGTTTTACGTTTGTGATTCGTCCCAATAGTGTTTCAGGGGGGTCCCTTCATTAGTCACTTGAATGCTTTTTGTGTTCCAACATTTTTAGTTTGTGATGGAAGCCGTTGTTCATCAAAAAGACTGAAAAGAGATGCTCGAGTCGTTATCTTGTGGTCTGACTGTTACGTTGTTTGTTGCTCAGACCGTTCGTTTAAACTTTCCTCGTGTTTGATTTTAGCTTGAACAATGATGTGTTTTATGCTTTTATTCCTATTATATGCCATGATAGCTTTTTCCGGAAACACTTTTTGATTGCTCTCTATTATTTTCCAGTTTCTTATTAAACAAGACCAACCAACTTGTTCCAATTTATTGAGTTGTTCTTGCCATCCGTCAAACACCTTCAAAGGCTTCATTCAACTTAGTAAAATCCAAAGATATGACCGCAAAATGCAGTATCAACAACGTGGACCTCATAAAAGGTAATTTCTTCACTCGAAAACTTCAACAACATGATTGCAGAAAAACAGAATTATCTTGTATCAAAACAGAATTTAGCCAAACAAACGTCAGCTATACCTCATCGACAAAGATAAGACTAGTGACGTACGTGTCAACAAGGGTAATCTTCACAACGACCTTTAGTCACGTCCATTCATCAAAACCAGTCTAATCAAACAATGTTCACCGGTGTCTCGCCATGTTTCCCGTTATAGTGAAAACACATTGATTCTAACTATATGCATCAGTAACAAAGATACAACTGGTATGAAGTTGCCTTCATTTCATTTATAGTCATTGCTTTCTTAGATCACTTATCAAGCACGGACAAGATATTCTATGAAAGGACCTTTTGTGATCTGAGTCGTAGGCTAGAATGCACTCCTAAGGCATCCATCGACAACCTCAGAAAACGCTTTTGACGAATACAGGTGGATTCACCACAGTAGGCCAAAATAAAAACCTCTTTTTAGTTTTAGACAGATTAGTTTCAACCAATCACAAAACCATAAACCACGGTATCTATAAGCTAATTTAAATATAAGCATCCAGCCTCGTCTTAAAGAAGGTAATCATTCGTATTCATAATGGCTATACATCTTCCTTTCTCGAAGGGCTTTATTGTGATTTGTTTGTTTTCAGACAAATTTTTCAGAGCATTTCTTTCTCCTGGAGTCATGTTGTTTCTGATGTTAGTTTCGAAAGGAATTTCCGCTATCCCTATCTTAGTTACTTTGAGAGAGTTTTCCAATTTCGGATTATCTGTCGTCAGTGGTGTCCACGTGGACTTATCTTTTGCGTACAATGTTCTCCTGCGTTTGCAGTGAGAGGTCAATGTGCACTTACTGTACAACTCCACTTTACATGTAAGTCTACAACATTTAAATAGTCAAAGTTATAGAACGTTACTCTGTGTTTCCTTTGAATTAAATATTGACCATCATCAAGTGTTCACCAGCTGTAAAATACATGCTTAATTTTCACCTATACTAAACGATTTCATTGTCCACAATTTTAGGAGGGCAGTAGCAGTATTAATCTCCCATCATCAGTGCCCATGTATTATAGGCTTCCCTGACCAACAATATTGGACAATGATAGGTGATCTTATTTTGCGAGGCTACACTTTCCAAAGTAGTGATCATTCTTTGAGAAACTTCTTTTGCCACTTCACTGTCGACAAAGTGTTATCTTTTATGGAGACCCAAAAGTATTTGGCTGTTTGACCACCCCTCGTCCATGCCCCGCAACAGCTACTGGCAGAGATATCACCGAG
The DNA here is from genome assembly GCF_041260155.1 of Ptychodera flava. Classification (NCBI taxonomy): domain Eukaryota; kingdom Metazoa; phylum Hemichordata; class Enteropneusta; family Ptychoderidae; genus Ptychodera; species Ptychodera flava. The sequence goes on along the minus strand of NC_091942.1, from coordinate 20,066,150 downwards.
GGATATCGTGTCTGCAAAACATTTGAGAACAGTTCTGAGGATCAAAGTTTAATTTCAATGTCATCAATTGAGAACATCTTTATGAGTTCTGGAGCACCTAGCATCTTAGATGGTGTACCAGAAACAACAGAAGAGCTCTGCTTGAATGGAGTGACTTCCTTCGGTGTCAATCAAAAGAATGGGCTCCAACAGTGTCTGTTGACTGAAGCAAGAAAAGAAAATGGGTTATTACATGCTTCATTTCCAAACACACACCTATGCGTTGGAGGTGCTCTCTCTCTCTCTCTCTCTCTCTCTCTCTCTCTCTCTCTCTCTCTCTCTCTCTCTCTCTCTCTCTCTCTCTCCACACATTATAAATATATATATATATCTGATATATATATATATATATATATATATATATATATATATATATTATATATATATAACGCAAATTACTTAAAGTAAAAAATAATAAAACCTTTGTATTATTACTTTGTACTTGAAGTAATCTGTGTTTTTATTTATAGCACTGTAATTAACCGCATTGATCACTTTAATTCTCCACGAGGACATTGTATACTTATATATATATATATATATATATATATATATATATATATATATATATATGTATGTGTGTATGTGTGTGTGTGTGTGAGAGAGAGAGAGAGAGAGAGAGAGAGAGAGAGAGAGAGAGAGAGAGAGAGAGAGAGAGAGAGAGAGAGAGAGAGAGAGAGAGAGAGAGAGAGATATGAATGACAAAATCTGTGTTGTTACATTTTTCACGGGCTTCATTGATGGCCCTACATCACTAGTTTGTGCAAGCAAGTTTCATGATTAATGCCCTTCAATACATTTTGGTGAAAAATCTTGCACTCGACAGAATGAACTATTTTAACTCACGATGAAATAACAACCACATCACCAGAAGTAGTTGCATAATCTCTTCCGTTAATAGGGAAAAACACTGGTATTTATGAAAGAAAAATTTCTCAGAATGTATCGTTAAAAATTAATGAAAACCATTTAAGATACTTTTTGATTGGTGTACAACGACAGATATATATATATTATTTCATCTCTGTGATACTTGAAGTAATCAATGACTAAATTAACTAATATGACGACCTCAAGATATTTGTACTAACATTCAACAGCATTGCCTTTCATTAAGAACATACCTTTATGAGACTTATCTTATATTTGAAGGGCTTATACTAACTGGCAGTGATGGTTGTGACTTTTTTTGGACTTGCTAATGCGTCAACCTGTTCTTGCAGGTGTACATCAATGTCATGGGTTTGCATCCGAGACACATCTGTGAATGGTCCGGCAATGCATTCTTTACATGTATGCCTGAAAGTGTGAAAGTATTACGAGATGGACGATGAAATATTGTCAATGTAACACTTTGTTTGAGAGATAGGATATCCGCATCTACTTTCAAGACTGTTATCAAAGTTGAGATTTTTTAAAAAGAAACACATCAGGGGTCCTGACTCAGTGGTATTAATTTCCCTTTTCTTTTGTGGACTTGGTTTCTTCTTGTTTTCTTGAGGGTTGTTGTTTTCATCACTCTTCCGTATGTCATACATCAATTTTCTCACATGTTTTCGTGGAACTGCTCCTTCAGTACATGCATTGATAAACAGGATGTCTTTCTTACTTTCCCATGCCCTGTTAATAATAACAAATGAAAGAAGTTACATCACACACTCCTACCGCTTCGCTCATACACAAAAATCATGGTAAAATGCATCTAGAGCTTTGTTCCTCCCTCAATTGTATCAGCAAAGCGATGACGTTTGGAAAGAGAGACGAAAATTTACCTAGCTTTTTTAAAAAATAAACTCTCATTCTCTGTACATTTGCTGCCTTGGTCCCGTATGTCTGATATATCTGCCAGGATGCACAGACGCATGCAAGTATGCACACAACCAAATCTATAAGGCCCCGGAAGGCAAAAATTACTATGACTTCCTATTCAATACCGGCTACTTTTTAAAAACAATTTACCGTCTATCTTTATCAAAGTCATCCCAACTGGTGATTTCAGCCACTTCACTGTCAAAACGTAGACCGGGCAGATCACCAGAAGAATATTCTTGCTGTGACAGATCATCAGAAGAATATTCTTGCTGTGACAGATCATCAGAAGAATATTCTTGCTGTGACAGATCACCAGAAGAATATTCTTGCTGTGACAGATCACCAGAAGAATATTCTTGCTGTGACAGATCATCAGAAGAATATTCTATCTGTGACAGATCATCAGAAGAATATTCTTGCTGTGACAGATCACCAGAAGAATATTCTTGCTGTGACAGATCACCAGAAGAATATTCTTGCTGTGACAGATCATCAGAAGAATATTCTTGCTGTGACAGATCACCAGAAGAATATTCTTGCTGTGACAGATCACCAGAAGAATATTCTTGCTGTGACAGATCACCAGAAGAATATTCTTGCTGTGACAGATCACCAGAAGAATATTCTTACTGTGACAGATCACCAGAAGAATATTCTATCTGTGACAGATCATCTGAAGAATATTCTAAGCAGCAGTCTCCTTGCTGAATGTAAAGAGAGAAAAAAAGATGATGTTATTACGGCTTCAAACCTTGTTTGACAGAGATAATAACATATAGCTTACATTAAAAACAGCTAAATATGGTGCGGGAATAGTACGTAATGATACAGTTCATCAAGTGCTTACTGTACTGACATGAAATGAAATACACCAGGTTTATGGAAATTCTAATGATCGAAACTTCTTGATAAATATTTACTTTATAATGACACACTGTCACATTACTTATACCTGAAAATGATTTTCAAAGAAGTGAACGTTAACTTCTTCTTCTGTGTCAAATCTGTGACCACATGTTAGGCAGTTATATGTCTGCAAATTCAAATTGAGTACGATAATGAAAACGAAATGGCACAAGCAACAAACCCTATAGCATGAAAGATTCTTCAAAGTATGACTTTTGACAAGGGAACGATAAATAATAAAACGTTATTATTAGCATCAACCTGACACTTTGTGATGTTGCATAAAGCTATAATTCCATATAATGTCGTTGACCTTTACATGGCAATCAAAATAGTGAACAGATGCTTCCCCTTCTTGTCTGTACTTTCTTTTGCAGTTGGATTCTGGGCACGTGAACCACTGAAAATTTCGAAGTTGGTACAATTATAACCTAAACATCGTCATACTTTTACTCAGTTCACATGGAAACATTCCATAAATTGTTTCTAGATCCAAGTAGCTGTTGTTGGACTTTAGTCAAGCATCATTTCCAGGGTACATTCATTACATGTTTAGAGTTCAATTACATACTTATGATGTAACTTTTGATAATTAGTTTTCTAATTTCTCATGCTTGATTAGACAAGTGTATCAATTTTTATCAGGAAATACTGGAAAATTGCTCATTTAGTAATGATAGTCAATATACTTAGCATGCAATTATAATCAAATTATGGGATTTTTTTTAATTGTACCACTTTATAATGTTTTTTATTCTTTTCTTCTATTTGTGTATCATTTCATAACTGCACTAAATGCTTCAGTACATTTCCCAAAAGTTGAGTAGTCTCTCCCATTCTTCCTCTCCACATTTGAGCAACTCCCTTATGCTTTCAATATTTTTAGTGGCCTCCCCCCCCCTAAGATTCCTCTGACCCCAAGGCAGTAGATAATGACGTCTCCTGTAGAGCCGACGTGTCTCGCCATGCAAACATAAAATACACTTGCAAAATACACAAAATGCACAAAACGTAAACAAGTAAGATATGAACGATGTGTGGAGTAGCTTTCCCTTAAATTGATGATATACATGTATGTATGTTTACAGTATTGGGCAGTTTTTGGAGATAGAATAGATTTCAAGCCTTTGCTTAATGCTTTGATTTCAACATATGATTTAAAAGGATTTGATGAATCTGAGATTCTGTCTTAGTCATTGTTTTTGTCAATGTTTAACCTTCCATTTGATTTACGTGCTTCGTGTCGTTTTTTAAGTTTTCGGCTTTTTCTTTCTTTATTTGTTTGAGAAGCCTTTTCTTCGTTTGTTGAATTTTCTGTTCGTTTTTTATGTCTTGGTGTATGTGTTTACGGACATATGGCTTTGTGCAACGGTTGGTCTGGTCTCTTTTCTGGGGATGTGCTTGTCACTTGTGGCGGCCCTTAAAAAGGTCGTTAGGTGTGGGTTTTATGAACTAAGAGAAGACTATTTATTCTTGCCTATGGAAGTTAGCTTTGCTTTTTTTTGCAGCTTCAGTGAATTTCGAAAAGCTCTTTTACCATTCATTTTTCGTCTGGTTTAATTTGCTGTTTGGTCGATAACATCGTTTGTGGCCCGTATCAGGGCGTTGATTTCGTTATCGTGTTTTTCTTTGTGAATTGGCAAGTATTTCGAGAGCTATTTGGCGAACCTTTTTGCTGTGCGTCTTTCTTGTTTATGCCAACCATCAAAGAAACGATTGTAAGTTTTGAGTCCAGGCAAATTTGGTCTAATGTGGATCTGCAGTCCCTTCGGTATTTTCTCCAACTCCGTGTAGAGTTTTAGGACCCCCCCCCCCTTCTTGTCGGTCGATGTTATACAATGCCGTATAGACTGTCATTAGTCTGATGATTGGTAACGGTGCCGAATGTAGTCGAATCTTCGAAGGGTGATTTACTTGCATTAGTAGAGTGATTTCTTTTGGAATCCCTTCTAGGAGAACACCATTTTCATTATCTTTGCCTTCAGTCTCGATTTTTGGGAGACGTCATGGTGGTGGAAAATCGTCGTCACTAGTGTTGCCATTAACGGACATGGCATCATCTGTGATCTCGTCTGTTTGGTAGCTCATCTTCGGTATGTTCCAATTGAAATGAAACCCAAGTCTTTAAGACGACACTGGGACGAGGCCGGATGCTTATATTTCGATTAGCTTTCGTATAGATACTGTTGTTAACGATTTGCTATTGTTTGAAACTAATCTGTGTCAAGAATAGTTAAATATGTTAAATGCATTAAGGTACTGATTAAGTTACAAGTTCACTGTTTTGCAACTATGTATTGTTGTTATTTTACAATAAAAAAGTCAGGGGTTTTTTTCTATTCTTGTAAGTCCAACTGTTTTTTTCAAAAGCGTTTTGTGAGGTAGTGAATGAATACCTGGAAGGGTAATCTTGTGCATGCTAGCCTTCGACTCAGATCACACACGGTCTTTTCAAAAAATGGGAGTGTCCGTGCTTAATAGGTGATCTTGTTAGTGATACAGTATAGTGTGTAGATCAGTGCGATATGAAGATAACGAGAACTACAGTAAACTGTGGATGCTGCATGCACTAATCAGCCTTACTGCAGAAACAGCGGACATCACATTCCATGAAACGGAGAAATTATATTCAATCTCCAATCCGATCAAATATTCCTATGGAATACACGTTTCAGAGACAACATTTCAAGATTTATACAGGAACAGAACGTGAACTTCTAACATTTGTCGAGGAGTGCAGCATCCTGCACTATAAGTTCAAATTCACATTTCAACATTTTATCGGCAAATCCCACACCTTTACTTGATGGTCTTCCAAAGGTCAGAGATATAATCGAGAGAGAAGGCTTAATGTTAAAACCCACACAAAACCAACTGACACGTCCCAATATTCTATATTAAGAAGTTGCTGCCACCCAAACGCACCTTCAAAGGCTTCAGTGAAGGTAAATAAATTCCTCAGATATGTTCGCACATGCAACAACAATATGGTCTAAAGGTCAATATCTCCAAGCGAAAACTTCAACAACGAGCTCGAGATTACAGAAAAAAACAGAAATATTTCGTATAAAAAAGAAGTTAACCCTACAAAACGTCAGCTATACCTCATTGACAAAGATAAGAGTAATGACGTAACAACAAAACTTATCTGAATATCTATACTTATCTATATCAAGTATAGAACCTATATGTGAAGTTTCATTCATTTCTTTTTTGAGGGTAATTTCTACAAGCCTGGGTATACTAGACTTTCTACCCCTAATGTTCGTCTGTCTTGGCTCTCCACGAATTCCATGTAGCTTTTCTTATAGTGGCTTATCAAGTTATAACATGTCCCAAGTTGGTGTTTGGTTGCACGATTTAAGGAAGAACGCGCCTCGGAAACAGATAGCTCCACTCTCAAACTTTTCAAGTTAGTTTCTTATTTGCCACTTGTGGGTATCACTTTGAAGCCCTTGCAGTAAAAGACTTTCACCGTCTTAGTTTTTTTGAAAACACGGGATGGCGGCCATTTTGAATTTCAAATATCGGTATATGTTGGGTAATTTGTTTCTCTAGTACCAACATTTGTACGGTGACCCCCGTTTTTATTCCTGGTTTTGAAAGAGAATGACAGAGAGATTCCTTAAGGAAAGTTTGAGCCAAATTTTAAGTCTTTTACTTTCGAGGCGCAACAACAAGTACAATTCCCGATTTGTAGAAGTACCCAGGACGAAATTCATAATAAATCTTACAATCAAATGATTGTATTTTTGGAATTGGAATTTGGCACAAATGATTTCACCCTAGATCAAAGCCATACTCTGTAGAGCTAAACATCATGGGCATAGAATTGGGACAGTCTTTCAACACAATGACGATTCCGTTTGTATAAGCGATGCATCTCTGTATTTCTTTCTGCACAAGACCAGAATAAATGCCTGCATAAAAATACACCAGATCGTGTAACGACATTCAAGCAATTTAGGATTCGGCCGCAAAATTGGAAAGCAATTACATCGCTAATTACATAATTAGTACACAAGTGAAACCAATTACCAACTTCCCATCGACACGGACATTTTAAACGAGTAACATTTGTGATGGTATTAAAGTGACATTATGTTTGCCTTTGCTTGATACCGTGACCGAGGATAAAACATATCAGTTCATATCAAGTCGGTCTTGTGTTTTTAAATTCGCATCAAGTAAAGTAAGTGATTGGCCCATGTGCTCAGTGTTGGCATAGACAGTAGAAGCGAGAACTCGTTTCTTCTGTCTTTGCTGTTGCCAACTTCAGCTGTGTTCAGTAAGCTGCCCGCCCTCAACGATGAAGATCAAAGACAACAAGTTTCATGTGCATCAAACTTAACTTTCGTTGCTGGTATTGTCCGTCCAACAGGAGAGCATTAACCAATCAAGGCAAATGGGCGACTTCAGCTTACCAAAATACCAAAGCAGGAAATTCTCCCGTAATTAAAATATGATAAGATATGGTCACAAATTGACATGATTTTCTCTCCAAATTAATTAATCCTAACGCATCCCGTAGGAGCAGTACCTTCAAACGATGACAGTGTTGAACTAAAATCATAATTGTGTATGGAGTAAAATGAAACTTGTTTGTCTGTTTTATCCTTTCTTGGCCATCACACATTAAAACACTTTAGGTTGTCCTACTCAGGTAACCCTACGGTTTCATTTTCCCAGAAACTGGCGAGTTGTTTTATGTATCCACCCGTCCGTTAACCTGTCCGTCAATCCCATCTGGTAGACTTTCAATATCGTAACCTCTCACCTTTTTTCTTACCAATTAATAGACTCTAACACTGCCTCCCTGTCGTTCGAAGGGAAAGGGCAGTCGTTTAGGTTGAGACTAATAGAGACAATTTCGTGTGTCAAGGATCCGCAGAGGAGTGACCTACAGCTGAGATTTTTAAAATTCTCATTAAGGAAAATCGATCGAAACACAACAAAAATTGAAAACTAAATACACTGATGGGCCTTCGGCGTTAATTTGTTTCATCATTAGTCGGAAGTTAACAAATAATTGCCAGGACACGGGAAATTTTCATTATAACCGATTTCCGCTAAAATATCACATTTCATACCTATTGTCACAATGTTTTCATAGTCGCTTACTTACACGTAATATAAAACAGTGATCGCCAGTTCTATGCCTCTGTACAGCTCCAAAGTAGAAACCAACAACAAAGCACAAACAGAGTTTTGTCAGTATTGGCTTTGAATTTGAAGTACGTTTAGTGGAAAGACCTCTCAGTCGCTGGAGATGATTGAGTTTCGGTGTCTGATAGTTTTGCTTGTTACGTGGAATGGAGTGACTGCGCAATCGTCTTCATATCCAGGTTTGTTAACACGTTTCTCTCTCTCTCTCTCTCTCTCTCTCTCTCTCTCTCTCTCTCTCTCTCTCTCTCTCTCTCTCTCTCTCTCCTCATACGAACAATGCAACCTTTCTGCATTTTATTTGAATAGCATCTGATCGTCAACATCCGCAATGTGTGTATTTATGCCATTCCATATGGGCGGTAGGTTACCAAACGTAATTTAATATATTGTGGCTAAATCTCAACACAGTTAAACTTCTGGTCCCTTATTTCGTCAAGAACAAGAATGTTAATCAGTTTTGAAGCCATTTTATTAGTTGCATCACAAATGTATCTTAGTCAGTGTTTCAAACTGTCTATTGGTTTCCATCTCGCACCACTCTCTGTCTCTCTGTCCGTCTGTCTCTCTGTCACCATATATCTGTAATGAAACAAAACGAATTCCAGGACAGATTTCCGCACTTCTAAATTACTTCTAAATTCTTACCATTCTTTCATTATCTGTAGCTTATATTGCTCCACGGAACTTAGTACAGACATTTTCATGTCTTCTTTGCGTGGAAATCGAATTTTTAAATTCCCCCGGAGCTCTGAGTTAACACATAGAATAGCCGCCATTTTGATTTGAAAATGTAATTAAAAAATTGAAGAAATCCTTTCTCTGATTCAGGAATTTGCCAAAAGACCTTTGATTTCATTTCCTGATTATTAAAAAAAGAGTTTACATTAGCATTAGTTGATTATGAGGAAAAGTGAAAAATGTCCATTGGTGCAAATTCCCTTCAAACATTTGTCTTACAAAAATATGTAAATATACATACTGGACAGAGCCCCCGGACATCGAATCAAGCCATCCCTGGCATTCCTCTGAACATGAATCAAGTTATGAACCCATGGAGGCGGTGAAGGTGGTGTGTAGGTGCAACCCTCCCTGCGGTGAGAAAAGCGACCAGAAGGAGTGCGTGACCTTTGGGTCATGCTACGCCAGCTCTACTGGGGGTCCTCGGACGTTCTTGGGGTGTAACGACGAGTTCACCACGGTGAACCTATGTAACCATCCGCTGTTGATGGTGAGTATACAGTCAGTATTAGTTTAAGGTAGAATGCGCCTTGAAAGTGAAAGATTTATGCTTTTGCTCAAACTTCCCTCTATGAATCGTTCAAAAATTGTCTTACCAAACCAAGAACAACAATCAGAAGTCACCATGCAGAACTGGAGAAACGAATTACCTACTAACGATATTTGCAATTTCGAAATGACCGCCATCTTTGAGATAACTATATGGGGTAAACATGAAAATTTCGATTCTTTGTAAAATTACGAAGGTGAAAATGTCTCAAAAGCTCCAAAATTAGCCCAACAACTGGTAGATCTCAAAAGAATTGTAAAAGTTTGGGTGTCCGAACGTCTGAACCCGAGGCGCATAATACCTTATTAATTCTCCAAGAGCGCTTATCCCTGCAAATTTCAAAATGACACAGCTAGCTTCAACCTTTAACCTCTTTCGGAATTTATGCAAACCTTTCAAAACTTGCTGGAACGACAATCAAAGTAAATGTATTAATCATATGTAAATCAAAGAAACGTGGGATTTAAGTAATCTTATGGAATGATACAGAAGAGTGTCACTTTGAAAATGAATAGAAAAACCAAAACACATTTTTGACCTTAGTTCTTAGTTCTTACAACGTCCTTAACTCCACTTCATTCATATCATATTTTGTCATCAATACATTATTTGATGAACAAAAATATAGCCATCAATGGTTGTATGCCTAGCGAACGAGAGCGCAGTTCTGTCAGATTGTCTTATCAGTCAATGTGTACATTATATAATATCAATAAAAAACAATCAAACAATCAAAGCTTTCTTAGGATTTGTAAGACACTAATTGCGGGTAGATGGTTTCTGTGGTTTAACATATTGCCATTTACTCTTTGATTTTGACTCAAGACAAATTTCCCGTCGGGGACTAGAGACATTTTCTACACCCGGATACTAATACAGAATCGTAGACACTGGCCGATAACATAGTCATCCTATGCTTCTGGATCAGCCTCACGAGTTCCGCCGAATGTCAGTTATTGTAAATTGATCGTGATTTCTGTCAAACTTTAGAGAAGATATAGCTTCAGGCTGTGCTGTCTAGCGTGTTGGTGATAATTCTATGACGAGAACGAACGCTCTTTTGCAGGATTTCTGGTGTTGCAACACGGACATGTGTAACGATATGTTTATCCCGGCATCCAGCTCGGATTCGGATTATGATCCGTATCTGCCTTCGTATCCCCTACCACCAGATGACGAGCAATCGAGCGCGAGCTCCTAGGCCTACTAAAGGGAAAGATATTCAGTGAGTATTTTCACGTCGTTGTGTTTCTGTGTAAGACAACTTATTTCGCCATTTTATCAGGCTATGACATCGATCATCAGGTGATAGAGAAGGGTTTGCAGCTCTGTGAAAGATGACAGTGGTGACGTTGTCATAATCTTACAAATTGGCGCAAATAAATTCAATATTTAACGCTCACGATACATTAGCGTCCTTGGATGCGATAAATCCACAGGGTCAGGCAAGCAAAATCCGTCTAGAAGTTATATAATCAATAAATGTCATGTATTAAACTTTTATTTCATTATACAAGCCTTACCTGTGTCTAGTGTGAGCCTATTACTTTACCCTAGCTATCTGTGTATAGTATTTTCAAAGAAAACAGTCTATATCTGTTAATTGCCCTCCCTAATCCCCTTTATTAATTTGTTCTGCCCTGACCAAATACCTCGTTAGCAGCTCATAAGGTAGTCCGTCCTTATGAGCTGCTAACGAGGTATTTGGTCAGGGCGATAAGCCCCCGCATCGGTGATCGGCAGAACAAATTAATGAAGGAGATTAGGGAGGACAATTCACAGATATAGACTGTTTTCCTTGAAATACTATACACAGATAGCTAGGGTAAAGTAATAGGCACACACTAGACACAGGTAAGGCTTGTATTATGAAATAAAAGTTTAATACAAGACATTTATTGATCATATAACTTCTAATCGGATATTGCTTGCCAGACCCTGTGATAAATCCAGAGCAATCCTCTCGAATTGGACTCTAACATTACTGGCGCCACGAAATACCAGCACGGTATCGACAACATGGTCTAACTCGTTTACATTTTAAAAGTTCAGCCAGCAACCTATCTTTCTTATTCAGGTATTCTGGTTACTAGTTGTATTTCAACCTCTTGTAATATTGAGCTGTAATCATTTTCGTTTATTGGTGGCATGGGTTTGGAACAAAAGAATTGTAGCATGCCACACACTGGCAAGTGATAATTTGTTCGTTTATAGCTTTTCTAATGTCGGTAGAAATCAAAGTATTGTATGTCATCTCAAACTATTCTTTATGGCGTTGGCGTTGTATCCGACATAGCCACGATACTGTATAAATGGACACACTAACTCGCAAAACAGGACGAAGTCAGGCAGAGACACCGACTCACTCACGACAACACCGACTCACGTAGCCACACTCACAGGCAGACTCTCAGACTGATATATCGGTTTCTTGGTCGTGAGGCCTAGCCATGGTCCCGTATTCAATAAACAAGTTCAGGTTCTACATCATCACTCGTCGTCAGTTCCAGTTTCTTTCAGTGATGTGATAACATTATATTGCAGCTGTATTAAGACAAGTTATTGTTCTCGAACAATATACTTCACCGCCATATTTCGGGCTTAACCTAAAATGCAAACGTACATTCACAAATTCAAAAAAGTACACTAAAATATCTGGTGGTCCTTATTTTGTCCTGACCATCCCATCATCTGGCACTTGGTGGCACCTGAATGTATCCGAAAACGGCTTGTGATTTGTGATCGCTTTGAAAATTACATACAGGTTTTAGAGAACAATGAAAAAAGGCACCACATATCGAAAACTCTGGCTACTTCTCCTTTTTGTAAATCGAAGTCTGAAACGAAGAAATGACACATGCACGTATCGTAAAAATGACATGTGGCCTTCCGGTCATAACGGAAGTGACGTCAGATGTTTCTAAAAGTGTAAGATGGCCGATCGAACTATTTGGTACCATTGACGTGCAACAATAGGAGATTAGGGCTTCAGTGCTGCGAACGAGACATCAAGACAACCACTGAGAATACGACGCAAGATAAAGCATGCTCATGACGGAGGCAAACACACCAAACTATCAACAGGTGTTGTAAAAAGTTTGAAATTGAACTTGCAACAAGTTGACGATTAAGATACAATGTAGGTTTTGTCGTTTACTAGTATTCAAACTGACGGTGACGATACTACACAATAAATGTAAACCCTAACCTTTTTATCTCTTCCAGACTACCACAGTATTCCAACAGGTGTCTATCTTCCGGTAGACGACAACATCGGCGCTAACTTGCCCTTTTGGTTGTTTTATTAGGATTCCAATTCATCCTGTACGTAAAATTCTTGAAATAAAACATGGCACGTGACATGCAAAAAACGTCTCAGACATGATTGATTTCTGTATTTATGAAGAACAGTTTCCTTATACGCCTTATGCGTCACTTTTTTGCAAGACGAGGAATGCTAAAAACGGCTGGATAGTGTGATGAAAAATGTTACATAAGTGACAGTGATTGTTTCCTCTGCCCTTTTATAAGTCAATCGCAACGTTAACGTGGAGCCCTTTTTGCATAGGTCATTTTGTCCATGATAGAACTGTTTGACTCCTGAGATAAATCACTATTAAAATCAGCCTGAATCACTCACAACTGTTTATTGCCAGACAAACAAGCCTTTAATCATAGAAGTTTACCTTGATATTTTCAAAGTGGCTGGGGGAACTCGAACAAGCATGACGAGTATTTTTTTACCTTTTTATAGTGTCAAAAGAAAGTCAAGAGCGTTTTAGTTGCACGAGAAAAGGTTCATTTTAGCATGGCATTTTATCGTATAAATAAGCGGATAACCATCTTTTGTAACTCAAGATCGGGGTCAAGTTGAGTGAGGCTCGTGTTACCAGCACGTACAAAACTAAAGATTAAGAATATCTAATGTATTTAAAAAGCTATAATTACCGTGGAATATGGAACTTTGCGACAAACACGATATATTTAAAATACTGAGAGTAATAAATGTTGCCACATCACTAACATATGTCAGCATTAATTACACTTTTTTGGGTCATACCAATCGAGGGCTATCAATAACCTTATACATATTCATTAACCAATAAATTCATAAGCCGATGTAAGACAAGGGTGTGTTTTAGCTACATGTGGCTTTTGTCGGTTGTGAATCTTTAAATGCTAACAGGAGGAGCGAATGTTCCTGGGGCAGACGTCATCAATGCTGTAGAATATTATTATTGGAAAAAGAAATGTTTTTATGCACTGATGATACTTGGAATGATATCTACCAAACAGTGTTGATTGAATCAACACAGCATTCACTACAGTAACATCGATTAAAGTAGCTTTATATATAAAGCTACTTATATATATATAATATATATATATATATATATATATATATATATATATATATATATATATATATATATATATATATATATATATATATATAATAAAATGACATATCCTTGCGCGCACTTACCATAGGTTCGAGCTGATAAAAGCTCTATTACATGTGTGACGCATAGCTCATTTCAAATATCAATATCTATAAACTCGGCCTGACTAGAGAGAGATGATTTTTTTTATTTCCCTGTGCTAAACTAATTACATCAGTGAATTTATTTTTGCCTAATTATTGACATGAACTTGTCTAGTTTAGAGTAGCTAGAAGTGCATGTGTGTACAATAAATATGATACTGGAAGTTCACACAAAAATGTCGGTTCACTGCATTTTTTATTTCTTTTTGTGTACGTAAATAAATGTTTGGAAAACAATTTTACAGATGTCCGTAGATCATTTACCATCCCTAGCCCTAGCCGTAAGGCTATCTACCCTCGTCTGCAGGTAAACCACGATGGTATTCGAGAAGTATTTCGCAATACTTTTGCAAAACATGGAAGTCACAGGGGCGAAGCAGTTCTGGTAAGGTCATACCCGCATTTCAAGCTTCCAACTTTGAAACGGAAGGAGTGTCATGTTTTTCAAACTGGAGAAGGGGCAGGGTCACATTTTAAATACGACTATGAGGGTCGCATTTTACACGATGGACCCCCCCCCCCCCGGCCGCTCGCTCCCCTGTAATTTACTGAAGGCTCCCTAAGTGTCACCAGGAGGCGCACTTTCTCGCTTAAAACAAAGGTACTGATGAGAGAGAGGATGAGAGGAGAAGAAACTGGCAAACTCATTTTATCATGTTTGGAATGAAACAGTTGCTATTACTTGGAAGGAGACACTGAATCCCGCTGTCTTCACCGAAACTGGTCATAACCATTCATTTGACATGGAGATGTACTGATATATATTATGGAGCGCTTACTACTGATTTTCAGTAAAGAAGATCAATCAACGTTGAAGCTGTACGCTGGCCGAAACACTCTTTATCGTACACATGCAAGACACACTCGCCAAGTTATATGTTCTCGTCGTATTTGTTGGTCGATTGTGGCGACAAAGAAGAAAGAAAGAAGGGAAGATAGTGTATAATGCATGATTTAGTCGATTTAGATAAAAATTGTCATTATACACCTGCTTCTGCATTAGATCAAAAATGTTCATTATACACCCTGGGTCTGAATACAGCTATTCTGGAAATTAACTCTGGATCCAGGTTAGTTCAGTAGTACTTGGCAATCGGTGATGTTTGCTTTCGTATAGAATTATCAACATCACCAAAGAACTCTTTTTCAAAGGCACAGACGAAGGTTAAATGAAATAGGAGCCATTAAACACAGTGTAATCTGATCGAGAACTTGACAGTGCATATTTCCCGCCTTTTATGTACGATGCTATTATGATAGATTGACACGGCTTCGCTGTAAGTTGACAAGTAATTGCCGTGGTTTGGCCTTCCTGGGAATATTTTAACCAGAATCAATTTCCGACTAAATACTATCTTTCAGCTCTCATACTGTATTTACTCTAGTCCAAACGATTTTTAGTAATTGAAAACTGCACTATTACACCTTTACAACGAGCACTGGAACCTTTCATTACTGTTACCAATGAAACTTCCCCGAATACAAAACAGTCCTTGTTATTTGATCCATGATATAAGGGCAAACGACATATACATTACCATACCCCTGCATGAGACTGTAGAGTCCGACTTGCAACACTGGTAAGCGTATTCGTGATACTAACTTTCAGAAAATTTGAATTAACAGTCTGTTCTGCCGCGAAAAAGTAGGAGAATGATAACTTTTTCCTGTCTATTAATCTTCGTGATCATTTGGAACGGAGTGTCGACGTTTCCACCTCCAGGCTTACAGTTCTTATTCGACGAGTCATCGGATCCAGGAGCCGGCTATCTGCTCTCATCCTTATACGAAAACCCAGGTTTGTTTGCATTTTGCATTCGTTTAATCCTGCCTCAACTTTTCTCGGCCCATGATAGAAACCCACTAACATCTTATACAATGTATACGTTTTTAAAGTACGCTTTACAATAAGGATCTTTTTGTACTAAATATGGGCGTTTGTGTGTTTGTGCAGTTGTTTTTGTGTTAAAATTGACATTGATCATGCAAAAGTATGACTATTACACAATAATGGAAGGCTACCATATCACTGGTCATTATTGCTATCTACCTCAAGTTGAACTTAAGACCATTTATTTTCGAAGCTTTAGTGTTGGCTTTAACCATATTTCACTGAATAAAAGTGTTTTTTAGAACAGACTACACCAATGAATAATCTGCAGAGAATTATGGCAACCCTGACTTTCGCGATTTCTAACATTCTTGATATACCAAAAATATTTATATATATATCTCAAAAAACAGATGAAACCTTGTGAGAAAACACGTGAGGCCTGCCTCCTATTCAACCACTAAGGGGACAGCGGCCGTAACTTTCGATGCCATTTTTATTATGATCATAATAAGCCTAATCCATTTTGTAAATTTATTGATTTAATTCACCTGCGATTTTAGCGTGAGCGTAATCTAACAATCTGCCATTTCTTTCAAATCGAACTTGCTAAACAGGTAGGCGTATTGACCTCGAAAATTTTAAAAATGATTCTTCTCTCTAGAGTATGTTTAAATACACGACGCACTGTGAACACCATGTTATTGTTGATAGTTAATTCTAGCAAAGGCTAAACTTCAGTTGTCAACGACTTGATCGGACATACAGGACCATACATACAGGCTGTGTTGACAAGCTAATTACTGGCTATTTCGATATAATATTTTGAGTAGCACAAGAAACATATTTTTACAAATAGCGCAAAAACAAGTGAAACAAGAAAGCATTTGCAAGCAAAAGCAAAGTTCCAGAGACCAGAGCAGTGGAAGAAACAAGAGAATGTGTGACAAAGATAAGTGCAGTGCTTTGGATTTTAATAGTCAAGCACGTACCTATAGTTAAGGGCTGATAGCAGTAAACACCATAATACAACTAAAAGCAAGGCAGTCCGGGGAATTACAGTACACAGATTACAAATGCCTACATGTACGGTAAAAACGCAACAGATACATACTGGGACGACATCGCACGGAAATGTATATCAGACGACATTCTCGCGAGCCAGAGCAATAATTTTCGCTCCGCTGACCTACGCAAAAATCAATCGCTTGACGGGTAGCGCTGAGTTGTTGCCGTAAAGTGGTTTACGACGATGATCAGATGAGAGGAAACATCGGACCTAGGCCGTTGAAATTGAAAATCGAGGCCACATGCATTTTCATTTGATTAAAAGCACAGACTAAAGCATTTTTCATTGCTATGTGGCTGTTTTCACAAGATACTGACCGTTTGATCTTGGAAAGTTGAGTTGCTTTTACGTGAAGCCAACGCATGCCGGTGCGGTGACAGACAGTTCACTATGAATGCCTAGCCCTGCATGGCAGGGCTGTGTTACCAGCGTTAAACGGCCTCGCAGACTGATATAGGAAAAACCGCTGGTAGCTCCTCAGCAATACGCCAAATTTTGCATTGGTCTTCGTTTTCGAGCACACCCACCTCGCCTTGGTACACGATGTGCCCAGCCGCGCTTGTAAACTTACGGAAAGCCTACTTTTCTCTCTCTATGCGAGCGAAGCGATCGTACCGCCGCTATTGTTATCTCATTAGCATTCTGGCAAAACAGTATAGCGCCACGTACGGCGAGTATTTAGAGAAAAATAAAATCAAAAAGCAACAAAAAACAAAGCGTAAGAAAGCTAGAATTATTAATAGCTGAACGCAAAATGATAGTTGAGCAATGCAAAATAAAAAATAAATAAATAAACACACAAGAAATGCCCGTAAAAGCCGTCCGAGCTTAGCGATGACGTCATAAGCGTGTCGCAATGCATTCTGGGTAATTAAGGTAAAATTTGTGTATAGCATGTTCTATGATAGTAATACCGGAAATAAAGAAAGAAAGAAAGAAAGAAAGAAGGAAAGTGAGCAAAAACTAACAGTTCCAGAGCTGGTCTCTGGAACTAAATATGTCGAAATTTACAGCTGACAGACGTCTTGGAATTTTAAATCGACAAATCTGAGCGATCTTGTGTCAATAAGAATCATATAATAAACAAATCGTTTGTTTGTATGAATCTGTGTGTCTGACAGATAGTTACGACTCCGGTCACCACTCTGTCATTGAAGATTCTTCAAGTTTTATGACCACGGAACCAGTTAAAGTGGTCTGTCAGTGCATACCTCGTTGCGGCCCAAATGATGACCAGAAGGAGTGCGTGACCTTTGGATCGTGCTTTCACAGTTACATGGGCCCTTACTTCTTCTCTGGGTGTAACGACGAGCTCGACACAAAATACTTATGTGAAAGTCAACTGTTTCCGGTAAGTATTTCAAGCTCTTGGAGTAAGTAAAAAACTTTCACCGTCGCGTCTTTCATAATAATTGTAACTTTGTAAAAATCGGGAATTTTATTTTTGCCCTTCAAAGTGAACATTGGGATGTGGATGGCTGTCGATTTTAAATTTAAAATGTCGGTAAATGTCAAGTAACTTGTTTCGCCAGCACAAAATTTTGCACGGTGACCCCAGATTTTTATTCTAGATTTTTTGGTAAACGTATGGCTTGGATATTCCTCTAGAAAGATCTAAGAAAAGGCTTTTGTCTTTGAGTTTCAAGGTGCGTACAATGCAATTCATATTGACAAAGAGCAATAACCTTAAAGCTCCATAAGCTGTACTGTTGCTTATTTTTTCAAAACTTTTGTTTTATGATTTTCCTACACTTTCTGCATTGAATCCTTAAACAGTAATTTAATGCCAAGTATTTATCATATCAATACTACCTATATGTATAATCTACATTGTTATTGTTGAAAATTGTATTCAAGTCCGGACTATAGAATTCATTTGTAAACAATAAACAATGATCACAACACACATACAAGCTATGTTGACAAAAAGAAGACTCGAAATTTCAGCATGACAAACGGATTAGGGTCAGACATGGTAGTTAATAAACAGAAGCAGAATACTGAAAAACTTGCCACAAGTTACAGCTTATGTTCCTTTAATGAAGAGAAAGGAAAATAATTTTCATTATGTAGTCTGACCTATCAAGCATTAATAGGATTATTCGGACTAAGCTGTGAGTAACTACTGAAATGATGTACAGGTATAAGACAAACATATTTGTAAACATCAAGAGTGGAAACTTCGAAAATTTACAGGAAGATGATATCAACAAAATTTGCATGAAATCGATGTCGCGTTTAGAACAGACATAAATAAGACGTCATTGCAAAATGCAAAGGAAAGCATCCCCTGAATCTAAGAGCTCAGTGTTTTTAAAACTCTAAGTGTAATCTATTGATCTGAGATATGTTCACGATCTGATTTTAGGATTTCACGTGCTGCTACACAGACATGTGCAACGCAGGATCTGTCGGATCCTCGTATTACGATTCTTCTGACGATTCGAGCAGCTACATGTAGCTCCACGGTATTTGAGACCCAAAGCCGCTGGGGAATATGTGAGTATATTATATATATTTCAACAGGAGCGGTGAGTTTTGAGTTTCAAAACCGCATGGTCTTCCACGCAGTATTTTCTATTTCTACGCCCGGTGTACATGAACGTTATTCCGCATTTCATAGATGTGCTTTGATGAATGTTCTGGCCCAGAGTGTGATCCACAACAATATCTTTATTCCTGAATATCGCACTGTAGAGTATTTTCTTTTGTTGCTGAAAGATGTACGAACTCCATAGAGTATCCGCAAACAATGTTTGCTTTAGTGTTGTATTCCAGATTGGTCTTAAGACCTTTTTTAAACTTCTTAGTTACATGTGTTCTTTGTGAAAAGTATGTCCAGTTTTTAAATATGTTTTATGAGTATTTTCTCGAAATGGATAAATAAATTAAATTAAAAATATAAAGTATAAGGCTCTCCGTAAAGTGACTAATTGATGGTTTTGTTTAGCTTTCTTTCAGATAATTTGGCTATCGAATCATAGAGGGCGTTCTACTATCGGGAATATCACCCACCCATGGATGTAACACCACTCTGGAGCCGAATAACAGCCTGCACCTCGGTGGTTTAACGTCTTTCAGTTGTCGAGATAACGGAATGGCCACGATGCCCCTGTTTCCGATCTTCTTTTCCTTGCATGCATCCCCATCCCAAATTGTGAGATATCTTTAGGAAATGTTAATTACACCTACCGCATCAGTGATTGACCTACTCATTAACCAAGCACACACGATGCAATTATCTATGTCAATTTCCTTTTTGACGAATGCAAATGGTGAATTAATTATAAAAATATTGTAACCGAAAGTATTTGACCGGCGACAGACATCTCCTCTGTCTACTGCACGACCATCATGCATTTGAAACGTTTCACTTTATCACGTGACAATTGCTTCACTTGTGGCCGCTCAGGGTCAAAGGTCAGACAATAAAGTGCATAAATTTAATGTTTACATCGTCTATGATACAAATGAGAGAATTCTCTCTTTGTATCACGTTGCCTGTATCTGTATTTGGATCTCAAAAATGACAATAAAGTTTATTGTAACGATGCGGCGAGATAAGATGATTTCTGACATTTTGTTCGAGGGATTCAGCGATGCCGAGCGCTTAGAATTGGGCAACTCTTCGGGGAAAACATTTGTATAATCACCTTAAAAATGTGAATACAGGCTTAAACTCGGGAAGCGTCATTCATGTCGTTACGTGTTTTTCAGTTCATCCATTTTTCTTTCTATGTTGAAAAACAATGTTAAAAACAAACACAACAAAACTAAAGAAAACAAACAACACTACGCGTGTGTATACTGTACACCAGCCTGCTACAATATATCATAACGGTTAGTGATTCTTAAAACACGGTGAGAATATTAAAAATTACAATCATACTGGGCAGTACAATTAGTCCTTCGAATCAGATCAATAACGCGCCAATGAATATTCAAGTATGTGACGATAATATCACCGGATTGCCACAGTAAGTAATTTGATGATCAAAAGCTACATAAACATTGATTGAACAAATACAGGAAATTGTTTTCACTAAATTAGCGAATACCTTTGAAGTGGCGATTACGTTTATGTCCCATGATTGCATATCAATGTCATATTATAATTTACACTATTTATCGTCACATTACTGTCACGTAGAGCAACTTATGCGTGTTCATTAATTTCAGCCGACTATGTATGTATGTATGTATGTATGTATGTATGTATGTATGTATGTATGTATGTATGTATGTATGTATGTATGTATGTATGTATGTATGTATGTATGTATGTATGTATGTATGTATGTATGTATGTATGTATGTATGTATGTATGTGATTAGGCTACGGAAGAGAACGTCGAAACGTAGAACAAACTACACTTATAGAAACTACCAAGAAAACAGCACGCCTGTGGTATGTATGTATGTATGTATGTATGTATGTATGTATGTATGTATGTATGTATGTATGTATGTATGTATGTATGTATGTATGTATGTATGTATGTATGTATGTATGTATGTATGTATGTATGTATGTATGTATGTATGTATGTATGTATGTATGTATGTATGTATGTATGTATGTATGTATGTATTGTGTGTAAGTAAATATGTATGTGAGCACGTGAGTGGTATCACACTCGTCCTGGACCTGTGCGGTGTGACCTGCCATCAAATTAATAGGAATACATAAGTTGCATAAATTTAATATCTTCAGTATTTACCTGGTTATACAGCAATTTTGAAATCATACCTGGATCAAATACGTCAGAAACAGTGACTCGTTGTCTCGTGTTATTTACCTGTTAGAGTCATCATGGGTCGGTTAAAAAGTATTTGTCTATGAAACTCAGGGGGCGCTGTAGGTAATAACTTGAATGTAAGAAACTGTCGAAGGCAGTTTTATTACACACAGAGCTGTGTTTTCATTCGCGACATTTGGCATTGAAGTAAAGAGTTATATTTCTGAAATAATCATAATGCAGTTTGGTCATCGTAAAGTTCTAACTGACTGAAAGGCCATAAATCTTGCAATTTCCTCCGTTTTCAACATACATGCGTCCAGTGAAATTGATCTGGATATAAATAAATTTGAAGTAAAACACATCCGGAACCGATTCATTTTATTTAATCACAGCATTTCGGAGAAGTGGGCAATTAATCATGTCACCGGGGATTTTGACGAAAATTATCGATTTTACGTCCCAGCACCTGGATCGTAAAGGGCACAATTAGCTGGCAGAGGATTTTCCTTGGACTGGGCAGTCGTAATTCCCAAACCTGTCAATATACGCAAGTGACAAATTCTAATTAAGTATTTAACGAAGCAGTGTTTTCTAGAGCATGTGACTTTTATTAACTACTTTATTACTTTACTTATTTTCATGAGATATGATTTGAGAATTTAATCGTCAAGTCACCAGGTGTGTGAGATTTAATCCATACACAGAATTTTCTTACGGCAGTACTCTCGCCCGGGAAATGCTTTGATGTTCGCTCGCAAACATTATATTCAGGTATAGAGTTTAAATGCAATATTGTCTCATTCGATGACGGTAGGGAACGGGTGATGATAGGTTTTTCAGCGACGGCGCTATCGAAATGCCAATGTCAAGATTAGAGGCCGCACAGCTTTTTACAGCTGCAGTTAAACCCTAAGGTAATTTTCCGTCACCTTGTTTATGATTCAATGTTTGATAGGACAAATTCTGATTCCTTCCATCGCTATCGGTTCAGACCAGAGCTGAAAGCAATAGGTTTGAAAACACTAAATATATATACAGGACACGTTAGCAACAGAGCTGTTTCAGTGCATGATCAACGCAGAATGCGCCACTAGACAGATTTTAGGATTCTTGAAACCCACAATTTGAGAGAGACGTGTTCGACGTTTTCTTGCCCCATTTTCCTCTATGATTAAATTATGGTAAATTTCACGCTCTGATAGGAACACGGTGAATGTACTGAATGGCAGTCTGTAAGCTTAATTTCTGACCGCCTCCATAGTTGCTTTAATGGGACAGAAAATATCGCTCGAAGTCAGACCCCCCGGACCCACACTGACTGTTTTGACGCTGTGACAGACTGTTAATCACCGACAAATCTGTGATGGTATGTGCACACTCTCGCGAGATGACAGGTACATGGTTACAGCAAGTGAATGTGAACTTGACCTGGGCAGGTGTGAAATATTCAGTTATTTCCAAGCTATCAACTTGAACAAAAAATATTAAGACCACAATTCGCTGTCAACGGCTGCGCTAGGATACATATAGTGAAGAAAATGCCGGGAACACGTGGAGAAATTTCAGGAATCGCCTGTCACATGTCATGAAGGTGTGTGTGTCACAGTCGGTGCAACAGCGCGTATTTAAGGTAAAATGCGCCTCAAGGACGAGTATTTGGACTCAGAATTTTACAACTCTTTTCTGATCTACCTCTTAAAGGGGCTCATGTTACAGCTCTTGGAGCAATAAAAGCTTAATCCGTCTTAGTTTATTTTAATTGAAAATAATATTTATCCAAGGTCTATAGACTTAACACAAGGATGACGGCCATTTTGAATTTCACATATCGGTAAATGTTTGGCAATTTGTTTCTCTTGAATTAAAATCTCTATTTTCATTCCGATTTGGTAAGAGTATGGCTTTATGTTTCATCGGGAAAATTTTTGGGAACAAGTTTAAGTCTTGTACTTTCCAGGCGCGAAGTACCTTAAGACGAAAACAAAATGAGATGTAAATTTTTCGTTGATACAAAACAATATCTTTTTCGTGACACTTGAAAAGTGCAAGTTATGATAGTTGGGTGTCTCAGTACCGAAAACATTTTATTTTATTTTATTAAACCTTATTTAACAAGGGTAGCCTGGTAAGCTTCAGTAAAGATGCTTGTCTTCCCCAGGGCCCTCGATTGAACATACGAAGCAGAACTACATGAAACATGACAATCAACGCTACAAAGCACAGAAATGAAAAGTGGCCAGGAGTCATCAAGCACAAAAGAGACAAATGAATGCATGCACTAAACGACAAAACAATTCGACAAGAAAACTAAAATTCAAAACACAATTAAAAATTATTCCCTATAAGCTTTGAGGTAAGAAGTTTTAAAACTACTCAATGAGTTACTAGATCTTATATTTAAATCAACATTATTCCACTGATCGGCACTATTTACAGAAAATCCTCTTCAATAATTAATTAAACATTTAAAAACCATACCAATATTCTTGTAAACTATTCTATCCGGTAATGGCATTAAATACATTATATACATTTAAATTAATCTTCGGACGAAGCATTATACCTTGTATCACACATCACTCTGATAGCACGTTTCTGAATCTTAAATTTATATGCAACCCTTTCATAAACGGTGATGCTCCCCATAAATATTGTTTTTCGTCTCGGGCAATGTCACTTTTAAATAGTGTCTATCGTTTTGATATTGATTTGTTTACCAGTCTTAGTGCTTTTAAAACACAAGTGTCATCTGTTTTATTATCTCTTGCTGATAGTCATTTTACTACCGAGAGTTTTGATGTTTGTCAGTCTCTGTTGTTACTTGTTTAGTGCCTTTTTTAAATTAGTTTCTGCATGTTGTAATTTGTCTTTTCATGTTTTAATTTTTCTCTGTTTGCATCCAGTTATTGGGCTATGCCTGTTGGATGTCAGAATGAATAAATAAATAAATAAATAAATAAATAATAAATGACAACAGTTATCCAAGTGTGGTAAAATATAACTATTATAAAATAATTTTCTTGTATTCATAGGTAAAAATTAAACTGTCTTATTCTCCTGAGCAAAGCAATATTACTATTTAATTTTTATAAAATATTGTCACAATGCTGTTTCCATGTCAGATTTTCATCGACAAGTGTACTAAGAATCTTTTCACAGTGTACTGCTTGCAATTCCATTTCGCCAAGTTTACGGTCTAAATTTTCTTTATTCAAATGTCTGTGTTGTCTATTTAATCAGAAATTAGTACAATCACGTTCTTTTAACAATCTTCTTCGTTATTCATTCCACGCTGAACATGGACAATTATTTTCATTTTCTTTCTCACCCTTAACTCTGTTACCATAACTGTACAGAAACTTGTGATAAAACGAATTTTAGCATTAGCATAAAACCATCGACCCTCTCAATCTTCTCACCTCTCTATATCTGTCAATCTGTATTTACAAATATAACCGGAGCCAAGAACATTTATTTATGACCAGAAAGTGGCGGCAACGTTTCCTTCTTTCATCGCAAGCATTTTCTAACTCTCTTTACCTCAGGACATAATTAAGCGACAAAGTGTAGTATTGTCGACTGCTGGCACCATTTCTCGTAAATGGACGACGTAGCAAATCTGGACGATATTGAGCGGCAAGACGAACACCGTATGTAGACTTTAAGGAAAGATTGTTTCGCTGACATCTTAAACGTATGCTTGAACGTGGCGAAATTCAGTCGAGACAAAAACAGAGCTAAAAGCGTCTGATTCAAGTCCTGCCACGCAGTCCTAAAATTGCATTTGACTTCAGTTTGTCTTTAATTAACTGAGATTAATCACCTTTTACGGGTTGAAAGTAAAAAAAGTGCACTTAATAACCATATATGACGTCACTCGGAGACAGATAGCGCAATTCTTATGCCACAGAGGCGAACGACTCTGAATTAAGCACAGAGTAATATCAGACAGAGTGGCAACAGCTATTGTTTAAGGCGTGAAGCGGTTACGTAAGCAATCCATGTTGCCTCGCCTCACGAAGCTCTTGGCTCTCTTTTCCGAAGAGTGCCGACCATGCACCCTTCGGTAATTTTCGGATTTTCACCAATTGTTAAGCGAAAGTATGTTCGACAAAGCTTGTGTTGTTGTTGTCGTGTGGTGCTGATCGGAATTGATGTGCTGGCGAAAACGGGAGTGTTTTGAGCTTCAGGAAAGTGGGTTTTACCGTTTTAAAAATTCCTCTAATATTTTTATGAATATATAATGAGTGTGTTTGAACCAAATTTGAAAGTCTTTTATCGATACTGTCTGGTTTTACTTAATGGTTTACGGTCAGTCATACCGTCTTTTACACGTGCGCCAAGAAATGACATGTTTATGAAACTGCTGGCGTGTTATGTTTTGATTGGCGTGAGGCAGTGTTTCTGGCCTGAGAACTCACAAAGTAACTATGGTTGCTACGCGACTGGCAGTACGATGCCATCTCGTCGTATGTTTCGCATATCTCGTGTAATTATCAACCACAAACCAAGCCTCCAAAAGTTTAACACCTTTTAAGCTCATTTTAATATGAAAAGCCAATAGTCTACCGAGACGACCATGGAACAAAAGGCATGCAAGTGTTGCCACTCTGTTTATGTTACTCTGTGGCGAACGACTCTGAATTAAGCACCTTGTAACAGCAGACTCCTAATTTGATGTTATGTCTTCGGTAATTGTGTCATTTGTCCCTCTAGAGTGCAAGAACTGCTCTAAAAGGAGGGAACGAGATGTTACGAAGTCTTGACACGTAAATCATTGCTTCATTAAGCTCATTATCGAAAGTATACCTGAAACAAGGCTTTGCCGACGACAAAATCATAAAATTAAGTCACTGAGCGTACATGTATCCCCGACCATGTCTGTACTTTTTCATGGCTGACCAGTGAGATTGTTTTAGTCAAAAGTTAGCCTAGTACACAGCCTGATGCCTCATTGTGAACAACCATCTATATAGCTACAAAATTTTCTCGACATTTAAGGTAATTTTGAAATATTTGAAATTGACGTCAGCTTACTCATTTATTGGCACAATGAGTCGATCATCGCCGCTTACACAACGGTCCATGATGGCGCCCCATATCAAGTATGAAAGAGCAAAATTCACTGATGCTTCGAGTCATTTTTTCTCCTTTACGTCGACACTGTAGTATCAGAGCGTCCATTGAAGGGTATCTGTCTGCCTAACTGTTTCCACTGTCCATGGTTTAAAATAACCATATGTTTCGAAGCCTTACGCGGCTTAAAAGTATTAAGCATATCAACATCCATGTTCCTGGCGATGCATATGAATTGAGAAGTAACTACACGATATGTCACTTTTGGCACTTCCAATATCTCATAGAGTACCATTTACTCACGGGAACTTTGTAATATCGTTGTTGTTGTTGTTGTTGTTGTTGTTGTTGTTGCTGCTGCTGTTGTTGTTGTTGTTGTTGTTGTTGTTGTTGTCATTTTCTAATAAAATTGAAGAATACTACAGTTGTTTCAACCACATTGTTGTCGCTGCAAATACATGGAACGAAACACCATCATAACTGGCCATGGGCTTTCATTATACTATACAGTAGGTGCCAAGGGGTACTGAGCTTTGTTACTGACCGCATAGACCCTCGAAAAAAACACGAAAGTATCTGCTGAGCGTGAATGTACAGGGCCGAAGATACACTAGTCCTTAACCTTTGATAAAAAACCTTCTACTCAATATAACCCGAGTCATAGCCTTCATAGCCTTGTACGTGTATCATCTCCAAGCGGTTATAGGTATACCCGGCTATGCACCTGCTTTCTGGTAAACTTACGTCATCATCCGGGTCATTAGGCAGAACGCCTGGAATGGAAAACGGCTGATATGGCCGCCATCAATTTGTAAGGTGGTCATTCATTTTCCTCTCTGCAATTTCCATAACTTATACATTTCCCCTCAAATACTCTGCTTCTGTACCTTCATGACACAAGTGCACGTGAATTTATAGGATGTAACATTGCTCCAGAAAAAGGCTTATTCATGAGGGTCGACGGCTGTATTAGTCGGCCAATTTACCTGCTGTGTGTGGCTCTTTACTCTAATCATGGGCGATTTCATCGATAGGATCTCTAAAAGGTCAATGACAATGACTTGAGATAACAAGGAACTACTTTCTGATGAGCTGCCAAAAAAGTTTAACCGAAATCGGCATTTTGATGTATGTTTGATGCATATCTCTTGTACATTTTGTATAAACTACATGGCAGAACTATCCGATTATTCCACGGCGTGTCAAGTTTTGTCCGTGCAGACGGAGTACTACCTTGACGGCCCACTTCGCACTCATTTCTCGGAAAACTAAACGGATGTTTTTTTGCATAAACAACTTGAACTTTAATTGCAAATACAACAGGGAAGAAAGAATCGGGGAATTTGAAATAATCGCTGAAATAATCTATTTCCCCACCTCATTCAATGTATCTGCGGTCGTCAGATTGACCCTTGATATACTGTAAGCTTACGTAGCAAAGACCACGAGTTGCTCAAAGTGACGTGCGAGCACCGAGGTGTCCGTACTACCGTATTCATTGTGTAAGTGAGCGACCGAAGGCAGACTTTTAAACGTTTGTCGGAACTTCTATGTCGATGGATTATAGGTTCAAGTTTGCGAGGAGTGTGTATTACAATAATTGCGGAAAATTCCTCCTCTATAACTACAAGACTATACCTCAATGCGCGGGAAACAACATGTCATGGGTGACCAAATTACACACTGTGAACGTAAATCACTTGAATGGAGGCTTCAAAAGCATACTGACGAAATAATACTGCTTAAGTTTGAACTGTTAAAGTGTAAAATCTCGAAATACAATTCTGTCGTATTAACATTTCCTTCTCTCAAATTTCATAAACAACTGTAAATTTTCGTACCGTTTATACACAGTCTAGCTGGTAGCAGTTAAATCTTATCTGATAAATTTCCATGACTTCTGCGACTGCTCAGCAAGACAGCTGTACACAACAGCTTATCTCACTGGCGCGACTTTCTGCAAATTGGATCGACTAAATTATTCACGAAATGCGTCGCCAGGTATTTTTTTTTAATATTGTCACAATATCAAACTGCTTCATCAGTATTCATTAAGTTATAATTTTATTGATTTTTTTCCCCATTAATTAATTAATTTGTCCGTCAAAATTGCTCAGCTACGATTCGGACGGTTCCAAGAGTGAACATGCGTACGAAACAAATTAGTGATCGATTGAACCAGAATTAAGTTATTGCCGGGCACCGAATATGTAACTACAAATGTACGGCTAAATAAAACTGGCAATATCAATTAAATACAAAACGGTAGGAGCAGAAATGAGAGAGCGTGCTCAGATGATTGTCAGCCGGTCTCCCGCGGTCTATGAATAATTCATAGCTCATTAATTTTTCAAGATGACGGCGCGATCGGGGCTCATTTAAAATTCTTCCTTGGACGAGGCGCGGGCATGCACGAAACAGTAATCTAATCAGTCGTATAATGACAAGCAAATCAAGTTTGTTTACAAAGGCAGGGTTTGATTTGATAACTATTAGCGAGTAGCGGGTCGCCACCTGAGACTTCGAGATGAGGGGGCCCCGCGTTTGGCGCACAGCGCCGGAATGAGGCAATCGTCAATCGTTGGGCGTTTTCATTTTGTCATCAGAATTCGCGCTGGCGCTTACCGACAGTCACACGTACGGAGAGAGTCAGAGTATATCAGATCAGGCTGAGATAAGGAGCAGGCTGAGACGCGGTGTGGTTAATGCGCGATGAAGTCACTCGCTAATGTCATCGGGTAGAGAAAGTCGAACGACGGAACAGCAGCAGCGCGCGAAAGACAACATACGTCCCGCAGGAAGATCGTTCGTCGGCCTCGGCGGTCAGTCAGCACAGTTTAGCTGTTTTTGAAAAACCATTTGCAGAAGTTTCGCTGAATGTCGGCGTGTTCTTACCGGACGTGGTTCCGAAGAGCATGATTAAACTCGTACGGCCCACGATGTTGAAAACAGTGACGAAGAGAATGGACGTTCTGCTCTTCTACGCCTATGTACTGCTTTCTCTCCTGTCATCAACAGCGACGGTAAGTTTGCATATTCCTGACAACGTTATAAAGGGCAATATCACCGATCAATTAAAATCCCTGATACATTTAATTTGTATCTCATTTAAAATCAAAATATACCAATGTTTTCAATTCTTGTGCAAATATTAATCGAATGCCATCAGTTCTTCCTTACGCTGTCTTGGTCTACCACAGAACTCTTGACCGCATGACGGAAATTTACTTGGTTCCACACAACTTCCGAAGGTCACTGTCAGGACATATATTTCTCTTAATTCCCGAATGAGCCATTAAGTGTCAGTTTTGCATGCGTAACGTACGCGTTAACGATGCCATCACAAGTATGTGAATGTACAAAGCTGTTAAAAAGGTCGGGCAGATCTGTCGTTAAACTATAAGGATAATCTTAATGAGCGTAATATACATGCACGGTAAATGGCATTTAAAATAAGCATTTGTACACAAAGGCGTAAGGGCACCCCTCTGATTAAAATTCTAGTTTCGTTCGTTCGATGAACATACACCGGCTGAATGATCGGCGGAATTTCCCATTAGACTTAAAACAATAGTGATTGACGGCGTATCTGTCCACACGCTCTGCGAATACCATGACATGAATACCATCTGGATATTGGTTCAATTTGATAGTAAAGATTTTTTTTTACTTTTTCGCTGTCTTATGTTATCAATTAAAACAAACCAGAGCAGGAGTAAAGGTAGTGGCAATAAGTTTGAAATTAGAAAGTACAACTTTAAACATTGAAATACAGCGCGATTTGCTTTACTTACTGTCAATACCGTCCATATACCTGGTATTCTTTTTAATTCACCATGAACTTTCACTTTGTGTGACCACGTCCTCCAGTCCGATTACCCAAATGGGTGTAAAATGCGCGCCCACAAATAAACCACCGTGACGTTGGTTTGAGTTATTTGGCGCCAAGAGGTATGCTTGGTCAATTCAATAACTTATTCCTACAAGAGACGTTCCTGATGGCCGCCTCTCTGTTATAAGACATATAACCAGGACAGGTTGGTGTTAAAACGTTACCCCTATGAGACATATCTATCAAGGTAGTACTGACATAAGAATTGAAGGTCTGGCGCAATTGCTCTCGTGCAGCTTACACAAAACACTGAACAATTACTCTATTCCAAAAACAAGAAGAAGATATGCCGCTGATCTTACACACAAATAATATACGAAACTCAGAGTCATTTCATCTATCATGAGTGAAGACAAATCGAGATTGCCGACGTCACATTTTTCAACCGTACTAATAAATCTTTGGTTGCAACTCGATAAATCGTGGACCGATTAAAATAGTCGCTCACATGAGTTTGAAGTCCTCTATTAGTACCTTAATTTAATGTACCTGTAATATATATATATATATATATATATATATATATATATATATATATATATATATATATATATATATATATAATATATAATATATATATATATAAGGATTGTAGTATGCATGAAGTACTTTGTGTTATTAAATATA